>NC_064283.1:29640517-29645995 GCF_019186545.1 Solanum stenotomum
GTAAGCTGGACCACGGACTCTAACTGGGTACTGTAGCTAAGCCTAGACATAAGTAAGCTGGACCACAGACTCTAACCGGGTACTGTAGCCAAAACCAGATCACAGGTAAGCTGGACCACGGACTCTAACCGGGTACTGTAGCTAAGCCTGGACATAAGTAAGCTGGACCACGGACTCTAACCGGGTACTGTAGCCGATAGAAAAGCAGGGCATTATGGATACAAGGTCATAAGCTGAGTTACCGCCTAGCTAAGGCTCAGACTATCAGACTCAAGTCTGCTATATCAGTCTACAAGGAGCTGACCGTCCGAAATGACGTCGGAAAAAGTTCTACTGCCCAACGACATCCGAAACCTCGCAAGTCAATGGCAACACTAGTCTAAGCCTAGACTAAGGCCAAACATACTTCAAATCAATATTATCATATACACCACAAAGTATGGATGCTCAATAATATCAAGAGATATACTGTCATAATCCAACACTTTCCCGAAATAAGGTCTAAGGCAGGAATTATAGAAATTTAGCATGCTCGACACCCGAACCCTCCATACTCAAGCAAATCAATAAACAAATGCCTAAACATGCTCAATCTCACGAGGGAAAGACATAGCCTACCTGAAAGCCGATCACGAGTGCTCCAACTCACGGTACCGGAGCTTTTCCCCTCCGAACGGTCTCCAAATGCTTCCCCACTAACAAAAGGTTAATCACCTCGTCATTACGAATATGTTGACACTAAAATTATACTTTTCGGAGACGGACCCAAAATTGGGTCTAAAACGGGATTGTGGGGCCCACAATTGGAATCTCAAAAACGAATCCGTGAAAACGTCCCAAATACCTTACTAAACTAATACCCCAAAATTTAGCACAAACAGATGCCTAAAACATAGCAAATCAGCCACAACAATTAAAATGGGCAGCCCCTTGATCACCAATTTATGGAAAAACGAGACCCTTTCAACCCAAACAGATTATACCACGACGATCCTTGCGAAAAACTCTACAAGTTAGCCTCAAGAATGACTCAAAACGGACCTAAGATGATCAAGATCTCACATTTCAAAATTCAACAACAATTCATTCCGAAAATCACCCTAGCAGTGGCTAAATTCGATTCCTTACCTCAAACGAAGCCTCCCCTCGCGTTTCCGAGATCACCTCTAGATTCCCCACGAAATTCTCTTGAAGTTAGCCTTTGGAAGCACCTAATTTAAACTCAAAATGAAGGAGAAATCTTCTGTTGAAGTTGAGGGAAAAAATTTGACGAAAATCGTCCTAAAATCTGGAAATTTCCAGATTTCCATCTGCTGCCACGTGGCGTCGCGTGGCTCTGCCACGTCACCGCCGCGTTAAAATTCTACAACCCTTCAACTTAAATTCCGATGTTTCGGACTCGTTCGGAGTCGGAAAAATACAAACCATATATGGAATCTGATTGGAAACGATATTTCGGACTCAACGGTGAAGGCGGAATTTCCATTTGGAGATCGCTTTGATGAAAAGTGGGTCCCACACCCAGTATCGTTTTGAGCCAGATTCCACAACTGCCATCTAAAGCCTCGAGAAGTGAACAAAGGGTCGTTCTAGACCAAAATCGATATTCCGAAGCTAACCTAGCTGTCAGAATTTTCATCTGAGCACGACTTCCAAAAAGGTTGACCAAAGTCAACTTTTTAAGTTATAAAAAAATCTCCAAAACAGGGAAACGGGACTAAAACCCAAACGAACGACCAGGCGACCGAACAGTCAGTGCCAGCAAGTCATAAATGACTTGGGGTCGCTACAGGAACGCTCTAAATGATGCAATGAATGCTTTAATTTAAAAATGACCTGGAGGGTCATTACAGCTCCACTCGAACCTTGAGGACAAGGTTCATTTTGAGGGCGGGAGTATTGTTGTGAACCAAGCTGACTCCGTGAGGGCCTATGGGCTATTAGAGGCTTTTATTTGGGATCCAGGCCCAATAACCATTTGTTAAAAAAAGGAATAGGAGTTAGAAGAACGGTTATGCAAATTATGTAGAAGCTTTGTCTTTCCGTTATCTCTCATCTCCTTTCTCTGTTCTAGTATCTCATCCCCTTCTAGTTACCTTCTTCTATATTAATCTATTCGTAATTAGTGTGTTATTACTTTGTTGTGTGCATTATACGTTGTAACTTGTATTTAGTGATAACAATATATATCAGTGTTTGTATTGGAAATCGGGTTTGTTTCAAAATATGTTATTTTTTATGTACTATATAGAGGTTTAAAAAATGATAAATAAATTATGAAAGAAATTGAAAACTCTCAAAAATGAAAAATGTATTTTTATTTTTTTAATTATGTTGTGACTATGGATTATTTTTTTATTTTTAATATTGAGTATGATAATATTTAGATGTGAAATAATTTATCTTTAGGTTAAATATTTACAAGATTTTGCATATATGCTTGAAAGTTTTTTAAAGCAATCATGAATTCACGCAAGTTTTATCTTTATTTTTTTAAAAATGGAAGCAACCAAGAAAGTAAGTTTATTGATCAAAGCATAAAATCAAAAGACATCAATGAAGATAGTTTCATGAAATAACATTAGTGGCCTAGATAGTGACAATGAATCTCTCAGTAACATTGAAAAATTACATGAAGATCATCTCCATATTTCAATGTTAATCTTTCACTCTTTCAACGAGTAGAGAATTAGTCAAAAACTTTTAATATTGAGCATTTTTTTTCGAGGAAAATCTATACATATAAGTATGTACATATTAGAAATTAAATATATTATATTTTAAATAATCTAAAAGTTAATTATATGTTTTATAAGTCCATTACTTTTTATTTTATTTTTTAATTTTTAATACTTTTTTTATACTTATTCATATATATATGCAACTTCAGATTATGATCACTAATTTAATAATTACGTAAAATTAATTTTATATGATCTATTAATTAAAATTAAAATACAATTTACAAATTTTAGTCAATCTTTTTTAATCTGTATTTAAAAAATATACGGAAAAAGAATGCTATTTAAAAAAAAATTATACAAAAAAAAATAGTGAAAGCATATATAAAAGGTGTTATAATGAAGTTTATTAACATTATCTACTTCTACTAAATTACACGTAAAAAATATTAAAAAGAAAAAACTAAAAAAATTCTAACTGTAGACGTTAACTCTCTACTTCTAAAATTGTTTTAAAAGATGTTATAATAAAGTTTATTAAAATTAGTTTATAAATAACTAAAAATTAAATAGTTTGAAATTGCAATTTAAGATTATAAAATATGAATAAAAAAAGAAATAATTTAATTAAAATTTTAAATTTGAACCATCTAACAACACATATAAAAGGAGAAGAAAAAGTGCCACATGTCAGCACCACACTAAATCAGATTTAAAAAAAATTAAAATTAACTATGTGTATGTATTTATCAAAAAAAAAACACTCTAAAGTTGTGGCCCTTTTTTGTGGAAAGGAATATTTTTAATTTTAACTATCTTTCCACAATCTCCTCATATAAAGAAAAACAAATATAGATAATAATAATAATAATAGAATAATAATTATAATAATAATAATAATCTATATATAGATATATTATTTATCTATATATTATAAAAATCAGAAAAAAACTTACCACAAAGAAGAATTAAATTAAAATCTAAAAATGAAAAAATAATTTTTTTAAAAATAAACCAGTAAAAACTGTAACACCCCGACTTTTCAAAACGTCTAAATTAACTCGTATCTTCGTGGAAAGACAAGGAGGGTGAGTAATAAATTAAAAATGATGTGTTATGTGATATTTTAAGTGTTCAAGTGTTGTATCTCAAGTTTTGAAGTTAGATAAGTGGCAAAATAAAAGTTGGCGAAAGTTACCGTAAATTCCTTTTTAAAGATTTGTCTGAAATTTGAGTCAAATGTCTCGGACGTTTTCTCCCAATCTATTAAGATTTGTGGTCCCTGCAAGCTATTAAATCGAAGGTCTACGAGTCTAGTTTCCAACGCATCAAACCGTTCATTCATACGACTTCAGAATAGAGAGATATTCGCATTTTCGTGGGATTGCGCAAGCAGGCACGTGAGGTGGGGCCCTAAGTCGATGGAATGTTACATATATCTTCTCCTTCAACATTTTTCTTCATTTTTAAGCTAAAAATCAGAGAAATTAGAGAAACCCATTTCTAGGATCAAGTGAAGTATAGATTTTCTCGACTTAAGTCCTTGACGAAAGTTGTTCTACGCGTTGGGCTCATCATCGTGGTATAATTTGTTTTATCGATTACGTAGCATATCACACTTTAGTGTTGGGACAGCAGTGGTTTGAATATATTTGAAGGTTTTGAGGTGAATTACGAACCTAAGATCGAGGTAAGACCCTTCTTACATCGACTCTAGCTTTTATAAGCAGCAAATAGCAATTTGCGACGGAAATACATATCTTTTATCGTATTGTCATGGTATCTTTTATTTTGTGTGTTGATTATGGTCCTACCTTGTTGTAGTATCGAGGGAGTTATGAGTTAAAGTTGTTAGGCCACGTGAATTTAACGAAAAAGGTATGTTAAGGCTATTCTCTTCCTATGGCATGTTTCCTTAAAGCTTAGGAGCAATGTAATTGAGTTGTTATCGTTGTTATACTTGTAGCCATTATTGTTGATTGTTGGCTGCTTGAGTGCGTATAATCCTCTCTTATCGGGATTCTTATTCAGTAGTAACATTCGTATGTTGGATACGACTTAGAGGCTATTTGTATAGGTTGCCTATAACTAAATTGCTCACTTTTAGCTATTGGATTGTTATTGTTGCCTTTGGGCTATTGTGGTTAGCTGCATGATTGTGATCTATGCCTAGCAGGGTTATGTTCTGCCTATAGGGCTATATGGATGCCTAAAAGGGCTATGAGTTGCCTACGGGGTTATATTGATGCCTAGAAGGGCTATGAGTTGCCTACAGGGATATATATTGACGCCTAAGAAGGTTATGTGCTTCCTACAGGGCCATGTTGTTGCCTAAGAGGGCAATGAGTTGTCTATAAGCTATGTTGATGCCTAAGAGGACTATGTGACTGCCTGCGGGGCTAGGGGACTATCGATAGGGGTATACAGGCTGATTGGCACCTTCCGGGCTTATGGGGGCCTGAGTAGGTGGTCTTGTGTGCTGTTTGTACCTACCGAGCTTATGAGGGCTTTGTTAGGTTGTTGTTTTATTATTTTTGATAAATTTAGATTTAGAAGCAGGTCAGTACAATTATCTTATCCTTAATTTATTTATCAGATTATTCTAGTATATCAGGATACCTCATCATAGTCTATTGCCTTTCATACTCTGTACGTTATTTTGTACTGACGCCTTATTGCCTTGGGGGCGCTGCATTCATGCATGCAGGTCCTGACAGACGACCGAGTAGACCTCCTTATCAGCAGGATTGACTTTTATCCGGTTGGTCAGCCCCTTTCCTCCGGAGCTGCCAGAGTT
>NC_064283.1:29656257-29661503 GCF_019186545.1 Solanum stenotomum
TATATTGATGCCTAGAAGGGCTATGAGTTGCCTACAGGGATATATATTGACGCCTAAGAAGGTTATGTGCTTCCTACAGGGCCATGTTGTTGCCTAAGAGGGCAATGAGTTGTCTATAAGCTATGTTGATGCCTAAGAGGACTATGTGACTGCCTGCAGGGCTAGGGGACTACCGATAGGGGTATACAGGCTGATTGGCACCTTCCGGGCTTATGGGGGCCTGAGTAGGTGGTCTTGTGTGCTGTTTGTACCTACCGAGCTTATGGGGGCTTGGTTAGGTTGTTGTTTTATTATTTTTGATAAATTTAGATTTAGAAGAAGGTCAGTACAATTATCTTATCCTTAATTTATTTATCAGATTATTCCAGTATATCAGGATACCTCATCATAGTCTATTGTCTTTCATACTCTGTACATTATTTTGTACTGATGCCCCATTGCCTTGGGGGCGCTGCATTCATTCATGCAGGTCCTGACAGACGACCGAGTAGACCTCCTTATCAGCAGGATTGACTTTTATTCGGTTGGTCAGCCCCTTTCCTCCGGAGCTGCCAGAGTTGGGAGGTTTGTTACCTTTTGTTGTATATATTCTCATGGGTAGGCTGAGGCCCTGTCCCACCAATCTTTACTATTCTTAGAGGCTTGCAGACTAGTGTGTGGGGTTTATAGCTACGTTATGGCCATGCTGGCCTATGTTGTTGGTTTGCTGAAGCTTGTGAGTTATTTGATGTATTGTACTGATATTTACCTGTTTTTAGTTTTGGTATAGATATTATGGTGGCCTCGACGGCCCAATCAGGACTTCTGTGCTAGTTGGCTATTTATTTATATGATTTCCTGGGAGTAGCTGTTTCCTTTATAGATTAGTTGACAGGGGCCTTGCCGGCCGAGGGCTTAATTTTAAGCCAAGATATACTTTTTTGTTTTGTTGACTGTTTGTGGCTGTCATGCGCTACTTGCAAATGGTTCAGCAAGGTCAGCTCAAGCTTGAGTTCTGGCATTAGGAGCCAGTTGCGCCCTTGAATCTGGGGCGTGACAAAAACATAAATCATCAAATATTGAAAATAAAACTAATAAATAAAAGGATAATTGTTATATATTTTTTAACACGGTTTGGACTCTTAAAAAATTTATAATGTTTATTGTCAGCACTACCAAAAAAAAAACAAAATTTGTAAATTATTAAAATTGATTGGAATTCTAAAAATAAAAATAGAAATTTCAAACACTAAAAAGAAAATTAAAATATATATATATATTTTTTTCTAAAAAAGCTCAACGTTGTGGTCCTTTTTTTTGGAAAGGTATTTTTAAAATTTGAACCATCTAAGTGCACATTTTTATTTAATAATAATGAAAAAAAAGAAATAAAAAAATATTTTAACTGCACATTAACTTCCCACTTCTATCCTAAATAAAAGGAGTGGTTAGTGATAAAATATTCAAACAAACGGATAATTCTTCACCAATCAACGTAACTATTTTCCAAAAATTTCATTATCCTTTTTTAAATTAGTTTATAAATAACTAAAAATTAAATAGTTTGAAATTGCAATTTAAGATTATAAAATAAAAAAATAAAAAAATAAAATAATTTAATTAAAATTTTAAAATATGTGTAAACTTACTCAGTAACCATCACAAAAATTATTATTTTTTTAATAAAAACTGCAAACTCAACTAAAAAACAATTAAAAAAAAGAAAAAGAAAAAGGTCAAGCTCTGCCCCCAACACAATATACATATACATGCGTAATCTCAGACACATTCAAAAAGGGCAAAAGCTTTTGGAGAGAACAATTAAGAAAAATGATTGATTTCCAAAATATTAAGACACATTCGTATTTTTAGATTGCATTGTATCATTAATAAAATACGTATTAACTAATTACAAATAAGTATTTACTAACTATGAATACGTGGCTGAAATAATTGTTCCATGCATAATGGAGTCTTTTAAAAACAAAACTTATATTGAATTCACAAAATTAATTTAAAAAATTTAACAATTTAAGTTTTATAAAATAAAAATTTTAAATCTAATAATTACTAATATGGACAACAATGAATTTGAAATACATTCAGTTGTTTCCACAAAAATATAGGCAACAATGAATATGTTAAAATAACTATATTTATAATTAACATTAAAAATAATTTTAACTGTTATTAAATTTTTTTCAGACTTTTGAGAAATATTGTCTTTAACGATTTATAACTGTTTTTCAAATATATCATCTCTCAACTCTTAATGAGCCTATTTTTATGGAAATGATTAACTACATTCCCATAATATATGGCTATATAATCTAAAATATAAATCATGTTTTTAAGGTACTTAATTTTTAAACTATTCCATAACTTAATGTAATGCTTATTAACTATCACATATTTAACTTTTATAGTGGATATACAATTTTTCAACTCAAAAATAAATTTTTTTATAATTGAAGAGTCAGTCTTCCTTTTTTATATATAAAAAAAATGTTTAGCTTACTTAGATAACACTTCGAGGAGTAGAAACGTAGAAACTTGATCAATATGAAATGAATAAAGAGATGTCATGTATTTTTGTACACAATTTTTAAATTGATCATTAACATGAGGAATTTATTATTCAGATAAATATTTTAAAATTATTATGAAAAAAATTTGAAAATGACTAAATTATTTAATTTATGCAAAATCTCTTTATTGAAAGAAAATAATAAATAATTTTTTTTCATATATTAATTTGAGAGAGTGTACCAACATATTCTCTTAATTCTTTCATTCTTATTTATTTTTAATCATAATATATTTTTGAAACGTTTGTATAAGAAATATATAATTATCATATTTAGTTTTATCAAAAATGTTATTTGATGATCGTGCGCATGCATTTATATGATTTGTTCCTTTAGTTATATAAAATTTTATGATATTAAGTACATTGCATGAAAAATATGATGATAATTATATTTTAATAAAATCAAAATGATGTAATATATTTGAACAATTAAATAAATTTTAATAATCTCCGCGCAATGCGCGGGCACGTATACTAGTGGTAATAAGTAAACTAAAAGGTAGAATTTTTGTAATTTTTTCTATATATGTACAGTTTAAATAAGAAAAAAAAATTAGGGAGCAAAACTTTAATCAATTTTGAAATATAAATATAATTATAAATAAATTAAAGATTTAATAGTTATATAAAAAATCTAAATATTTTTTTTAAAAAAACAATAATAATAAAAATAAATAATAAAATAAAATAAAATCTTAGAATAATAATTAAATGATAAATATTTGAGGAAAATAATAAATGACTATTTTACCTACCACAGAGTTTTTTGGTAAAGGAAGGATATATATGCTTTTAAAGTAAAAGGTAAAATCTTAGAAGTTTTTCATACGACTTCAAATAAGGAATCCTTAAAGATTGACATATATTATTTTAATTAATTTCAAATTATTAAATATTAGGATAATAATTAAATAACAATAACTTAAGATAAAAGAATTATAGTAAAGCAGAAGATGACGACTTAAAAATTGCTATGAAATAAAACGAAAAGTTGTCTACATAGAGACTAACAATTGAGTCAATATTTATTTCAAATATTTCTTTTCATATAACGAATTATAATACCGTCAAAATATGTGTAATAATCTTCGAACCTAAACTAATATCACAGTTAATATTTATTAAAACTCTATTTCTATAAAAATTTAGAGTATTTCAATTAAATAAAAGATATTAGGTATAAATTTAGATATAATATATAAAATGTGTATACAATAATTTTACTTAATTTAAAATACATGACGAACAAACGTAAACTCAACTAAAAAGAAAAGATTTGTATTGACGCAAAAGATAATTACTTCTCATGTCTAACAATAGTTGTCTACTATTGACTTGATAGACATCTTAAAAAACAATAAATAATAGGGGTAATATTATTATGTTACCCTTTAAATATATTAAATTTAATACTTTGGAAAATGTATTAGATATTGAATAATATTTAATATTAAGGATAAAATAGACACAAAAAGGTAAATTATTTCTTAATTTTTTAAACTGGACAAATATTGTTGGATCACAATTTTTAGAATAGTGGATAAGTAAAGATGAATGGGGAATGAAATAAACATTATAGTAAAAGAAAGTAGTAAAGAATTCTAAAGCAAATAAATGTCGCATTCGATTAAAAAAATAGAAAGAGAAATTTAATGTGGAAAAAAAGAAAGCAAATAGTTAGTTGTCATGAAAAATTACATTTGATTGACTTAATGTTTTGGAAATTGTTTCTAAATCAACTTATTCTCCTCAAACTTAAGAAAAATAAATTCCCTTCCAAAATTAAGGAAAACATTTTTCAAAACTCCCCTTTAGGCTTCAGCCTCAAATTACAATTTTTTTCTAATTTCATCCCGTACTCCCGACCTTCTCCATTAAAAAAAAAATTAAAATTTTAAAATTCATTTTTTTTAAATCAATTTATTTTGTCCCTTCCCCGGCCCCCTACCCCCAAACCACCTCCAACCAAAAAAGTTAACAACTTAAAATTTCATTTTCGAAAAATAGTTCAAATTTTAAAATTTTTGATTTTTTTTACTCTACCCAACCCCTGACTACCCCTACCCTCACCTAGTACAAAAAAATTTAAAAGTTTGCTTTTGAAAAAAGAAAAAAAAATTTCAAATTTTCATTTTCTTCGACCCACACTTACCCCAACCCATACGATCCCCACTCCCATCCAAAAATAAAAAATAAAAAAAAAGTTATTTTTTAAAAAATATTTCAATTTTCAAAATTTTATTTTTTCATCCCACCCCACCCTACCCCCCGATCGCCCCCTACCAACCCTTGCCCCCACCACCCAAAAAACATTAAAGTTCGCCCCTACCAACCCTTGCCCCCCCCCCCCCCCCCCCCCCCCCCCCCCCCCAAAAAACCAATAAAGTTCCCCCCCCCCCCCCCCCTCCCCCCCCCCCCCCCCCCAAAAAAAAAAAAGAAACATTTAAAGTTTGTTTTTAAAAAATATTTTCATTTTCAATTTTTTAATATTTTACACCACCCCACCCCACCCCTACCCCCGACTCCACCAGCCCCCTCAAAAAATTAATTTAAAAGTTTTTTTTTGAAAAATACTTTCAAATTTTAAAAAAAATATTTTTCATTCCACCCTACCAGAAAATTTAAAAGTTTATTTTTGAAAAATATTTTCAAAACTTTCAAATTTTTATTTTTTTAC
>NC_064283.1:29661509-29811004 GCF_019186545.1 Solanum stenotomum
CCCCCCCCCCCCCCCCCCACACACACACACACATGAAATTTAAAATTTTTGTTTTTTTAAAAAATATTTAAATCCTAGTGTTTGAAATTTAGGTTCCGAATCAGGTGTGGTTGAATCACAATTCGAAAGTTAGGGTCAAAATTTCAATATAAAATTCGAATTTTATGTCTCGCATCGATTTTTAATTATTGGGATCAAATTCTAATTTGAAAGTTGGGTCTCAATTTGAGGTCGAAACCCAAATTAATGGATCGAGTTTCGAATTCAAAATTCAACAAGCAACACACCAATATTCACCTATGAGACGAAACACAATGAATTTTTTTGTTATGACTATTAAATAAAGGAGTAAAGTATCAATATTATAAATTTCAAATTAAATGAAAAAATTAAACATACTCATACATCACACCGGCCAATATCGAAATTAGCATTAATGGACCAAAAACAAAATTTACAAAACACACTATTTCTATTAACCGTGTATTATTTATTATACCCCTTTGTTTTTTTTTTTTTTTTTAAAAAGACCTATTTTTATTTTTAGCTTGTTAAAAAAAAAGAATGATTCCTTTCCTTTTTTTTTTCGCTACACTTTAATTTCAACTTTTTACATGACATGTTTAATGTCACAAGATTAATAAGCATTTTGATACATTTAATATAATTTTAATTTAGGACCACAAGATTGAAAAATCTTATTATTTTTTTAAACTTTGTGTCAAGTCAAACTAGATTATTTTTTTTTATATATGGAGAAGAACTTTACTAGTAAAAGAAAAACAACTTTATTTTATTTGGACTTTTGATTGAGAGTCCTAATTTGTAACTACAATAACTTCTTCATATTTCCCCAAAGTAGAAAGTGTTTTAATTGGGTAAGAAAAATTGTAAAATTTTAATTTCCGTAAGTATTTAGATAACCAGCATCCTACAGTACCAATATGGAAGAAATAATAATTCTATACCTGAACAAATTATAATCCTTAAATTAAGAACCCCAATTCTTAAAAAATTAAATAACAATTTGAAAAAAATGATGAAAAGACGATTTTATATAAAGCCTTTTAAAAGGACAAAAAGTTCAAACGAATCATTTTTAATATAATATAAAAAATTGTTATAAAGATTTTACTTTTTTGTGATTTTATTTATCCAAAAAGAAAAAAGTATAATAGATGTACACGTGAATGGTGGTGGAAACATTACTTTAAAACCCTAAAATGCCCTTGACCAAGAAGTTCAAGAGTTCAACTCTCTGTTGTACTGTATATTTTAGTTAGAGTAATAGATGGAGCATGAAAATATGAAAAAGTCAATTAGGTTTTAGAAGAAGTAATTGTAGGTATTTAAGATTGTTGAGTAGAAAATCATATTCTTATTCATCATAACCATACGAAGAAAATGGTGAGGCAGAGGAGTAATCGGGATAGTGAAAGTGTGGTTCTGGTAGCTAAGAGGTCAAACTATGTGATTTTGGCCTTGTTTGTGGTAGCTGTATATGGGAGTTGGTTTGTGTATGAACAGCAGTACCTCAATCTGCCTAAACCACTCGGAGCTCAACAGGTTGGTCAGAGGGGTTTTTCTGAGCATGAAGCTATTCAACATGTTATAGCCTTGACTCAATTCGGTCCGCATCCTGTTGGTTCACCTGCACTTGATCATGCCTTGCAGTATGTGTTGCAAGCCATAGAAAATATTAAGGAAACAGCTCATTGGGAAGTTGATGTAGAATTAGATTTTTTTTCATGCTAAATCTGGTGCTAATCATATGGTTGGTGGACTTTTCAAAGGGAAAACTCTGGTTTATTCTGATCTCAATCATATTGTATTAAGGATTTCGTCAAAATATGCTGCTGAAGCAACGGAAAATGTTATTCTTGTATCTTCCCACATTGATACTGTGTTTTCCGCGTATGTTTCTTAATTTCATACGGTTGTCTTCAAAATATATTTATATTTTTACCTATCTTATTGTCAGATGGTTGTAATAATTGACACTAGTGTATGCTACAAATGTTGTTCAGAATCCAGAATATTGTTGATGTTAAGTCTATTTTTTCCTAATTTAATCAGCTTGAATGCTAATTCAATAATTGCTTGCTTGCACTTCTCATTCCAAAGCTATGAACACTACCTCATTATGTTTCAAATTATAATCTAGAAAGTTCTCATTATGTTTCAAATTATAATCTAGAAAGAAGTTCTGATTTATTCGTAGCATAATATTCAAGTGTATTGATAGTTATCTTTACCTCAAAAAAAAAATATTCAAGTGTATTGATACAAATTCCTCCGAGAAATAGATATTCTAACCCAAGTAGATGTTCCAATAAGAATACAAAACACTTTTGGTTTAGCTGCTTTGAGGTTATGGGGGGAAATCTTTAGAGGGTTTGGGATTTTTTTGGGTGATACACATGTATTGTGAAAGAGGTCATGTTCAACTGGTACTGTGGATGACAGAGAAGATGCAGGACGTGGAAGCTTGTGCCACTAGCATTTATGTGGGTCATTTGGAGAGAGAAATATGAAAGTGTTTGAGGGTGTACATATGAATTTCGTACAACTGAGGAGTAGCATCTTATCTTTTATTTCCTTTTAGTGCACCCATGAAGTTTCTCTATGTATAAAAGATTGAGTTTCGTTTGTAGAAAAACAAATCTCTTGGAGGTTTTCTACTTTTTGGTATATTTCTTGTAAAGAGGCGATCTTTTTTGTCTAAACATCGACAAAATTTTATTACTTTATAAAAGCAGGATCAGTTGAGGATCTTTAAACTGTCGAAGATGTACTTAATAGGTACTTTGAAACTTAAAGGAAATCAATCGGTAGGATAAATCATAGGTGTCTAGATTGCTCCTTTTTGGTGTAAGAACTATGATATAGGATAATGCTGAAAAACTTACATATTTTGAAGCATATGCAGAACTGATAAGGGATGCTACTGTGATTTTGTGAGCATCAATTAGGACAATGTTAACTTTTCAAAAAAAGAGGAGGTAATCCTAGTCGTTCTAAGGGCATTTTACCGGGACAATGAAAAGCATTACAAGGAAAAAGCAAATCAATGAAGTCCCACAATCTCAGTGTAGGTGGACTAATAAGAAGTTAATTTTTATTACAAGTTCTTGAATCAAATCACCCACATTTACAGTGAAATATTACTATCTTATTAGTATAATATGTGTGGGATCTTTCTTAGGTCTCTTTCATGATGAGATCTCCCCTTGACTAGTCTTCAACAAGATTGAGAGCTCAATCTCTCATGGATATAAACTCTGTCTTCAGCTTTTGGAAGTAGCTTGTCCTCTCTTTGTTCTTGGGGGCGATTTATCCTCTTTTCTCTTCTCTAGTCTTCATTCTTCATTAATTCCCTTTCTAATTTGGAAAACTAGTGTGCTTCAAACCTTGCACATGATACCATTCTAAGTATTTTTCTCAAATTATTTTATATTTAAAACATTTCAAAAAGTGATTTTTTTAAAGATAGTAAAATTACGACATAACAGTTGGATTCTTCAAATAAGGAAAGTCTAATCCGGATTTTTGAAGGGTAGTTTAGTCTTTTCCTTGCCCAATTAATTAAATCCATTTTTGGTAAATTATTTGGAGTCTAAACTGAGTTAGTTCAGTTTATGCAATTAAGAAATACGTTAGGGCTTTGAGAAAAGAGAAAAGAGGATAAAGGAGAAGAGAAGCTCAAGATTCGTCAAGTTCTTGTGATTGTGTTTGTGGAATTGCCAAGGATTCAATCCTACAAGGTATGTGAAACTCTCATAGCATTGGGTTCATTCACCCACACGCCAATCATGTTTGTTTCAACGAAAATTCGTTTCTAGAAAGTTGAAAGTATGATGTTCTTGAATTATGTTCTTGAAGCTTGCTTTAGTTCTTGAGATTTGATGGGATTGTGGAGTTCTTTCCTATGACAAATCACAATCTCCGAGTCAATTCATTTCAAAATTTAGTTTCGCGATCAAATATTTAAATACATCTCCGCGTCGCGGACTTGTTTCCCGACAGTGATTTCTTGATATTTTCTCATGTTTAGCTATCTAAAAACACTCCTAAACATCATGAGATCCTTCCTATCACAAATCACAATCCTTGAATCCATAATTCAATTCAAGGAAAGTTAAAAATCAAGTCAAAAAAAGTTACAAACGTTTTAACTTTGTTTTAAGGCTTAAGTTTTAAGTTAAGCAAAGAGTAAAGAGTTGAGTTCATTTCTCCAAAAGTTATAAGGGAACTAAGTATTCCCAAGAGTTTAAAATGTTTTTCACATTTGAACAAGAAAGGAAAATACCGATTTCCAAAAGAGCTTTTAAGCTAAGTTTTAAGTAATTATCTCAAACCAAAGAAAAGAAGTTTTGTTTTAAAAACATATGAGCTAAGTATATTTTGAGAGTAGTATTGAGCACCGATTTGGGGATGCGAGTTCATAATAACTCAAGTCTCCATAAACCATATAACTCAAGGATCATACTTTTTAGATGACTCCTTAAGTGCTTTTTAGCATATACTAGTGGATCAACTTAGTTAAGGCATTCTTTATGACGGCAAAGTATATGACAATTCTGGCAGCGTGGGCAAGACGTTGTATCACCACTTAGGCTCAATGGTGGTTGTCAGTTAGAGAAACTCCCACATAAACTATATTACTTTATTATACGAGTACAATTGAGTTTGCTATTGCATTTATTTAACGAACTAAGTTGCTTTCTACTGTTTTAAAAGCTTTCTATAGATGGCATGTGTTTTATTGCTTTATATTGAGTTGAGTAAAGCCAAGGTAAGTGTTTCTTTCAGACTCTTTTCAAGCCTATGTTATGTTTAGCATTCCAATTCGCATACTCGTACATTCAATATACTAATGCCCGTTGGTCTCCATTGTCTTATGATGTAGACACAGGTAACCAGGATCAACATCCATCACCTCGTTGATCCAGTTGAGCACTCAGAGTCTGTTGGTGAGCCTCCTAGCTTTCCGGAGGGCTCCTTTTATCATTTACTTTCAGTATTTCATTGTTAGGATGATCGGGGGTCTTGTCCCGACATCCCTCTTTATTTTAGAGGCTTTATAGACATATAGTTACAGTTCTTTAGTCTTATTCATTTCAGTTGTATACGTTTAAGACTTGAGTTTCCATTTTGGCTAAGTTTAATATTGCTTTAAGACATTGCATGAGCTTCCCTTTTGAGACTGTATCTTATGTTTAAGTCTTCCGTTGAGTAATTAAGCATGTCCAAGGGTTCGCTTGGGGACATCAATGGTTCTCGAGCGTCAGTCCCGCCTAGGGTGTAGGCTCGGGGTGTGACAAACTTAGTATCAGAACACAGAGTTCAAGAGTCCTAGGGAGTCTATGAAGTCGTGTCAGTAGACTCCTAGTTATTGGTGTGAAGCGTGACACATCTATAATTAGGAGGCTGCGACACTTAGGAAATATTCTAACCATACTCACTTCGTGCGTTAGAGTTTGATCTCTAAAAAGTTTCTTCTAATTCATGCCTGCACGTGTTTTCAGATAATCATGCCTCCACGATGAGCTGTCAGAGGTCGTCCTGCTAGGCATAATGTTGAGGAGCAAAGGGTACCCAATGCACCTGAAGTGCAACCCAATGAGAAGTTACTAATGATAAGTTCAGAGAAGAGATAAGGATGCTAAGCCAAGCTATGACTAACCAGGCTGGGAAACAAAGAGGGGATCGACAAGAAGAGGCTGACACTTCGAGGATTCATGAGTTGTTGAGGATGAACCCTCCAAGTTTCACTGGTTCGAGCACTACTGAGGAAAAATAAAGAAAGAATTTCTGGTCATAAAATAGAAAGGCATGAATTGCGCAAGAAGTTCTTTCGGTTAAAACGCCGTGCGACTCGGAGGACATAAGACTTCTTGGTCAAGCCAAAAAGATTGCCGACTGGATGCTCCTACCCCACTATGCCTGGCCCTTTATCTTACCTTAAGAAGAAAGAGGAGGTATGAAGCGCGGGACAGAATACAAGAAGTGTATGATACAACAGATAACCTTAAAGAGAGAACTTTATTGAGGAACTCAAGAAGGTATTTGATGTTATGCACGTTGCCGATGTTGAGCGAGTAGAACTAGCTGTATGTCAATTGAAGGATGTTTCTAGGACTTGGTTTGATCAATGGAAGAAGAACCGAGCTGAGGATGCACCACCAGTGAGTTGGGCTTGTTTTGAGGAGGCCTTCTTGGGGTGTTTCTTTCCTCGAGAACTGGAAGAGGCTAAGGTACGAGAGTTCCTCACACTTAAGCAAGATTCCTTGAGCGTTCATGACTATGGGTTGAAGTTCACCCAACTGTCCCGTTATGCTCCGGAGATAGTTGCGGATATGAGGAGTAGAATGAGCTTGTTTGTTATTGGGTTGTCTCGTCCGTCGAGTAAGGAAGGTAGGGCTACAATGCTAATAGGTGATATGGATTTATCAAGATTGATTGTTTATGTGCATCATGTTGAGAAAGAGAAGCTGAGGGATAGAGAGAAGTTTAGAAACAAGAAAGCGAAGACAAGAAATGAATCTGGGCAACAAAGAGGTAATGTGAACCATTCGTCCTTTCAGGAAAAGGAAAAGGGACTTGCTCCATCGTCTGCTAGTGCACCTGCACCCAGAAACAAAGGTGAGTACAATAGTCAGAATTCACAGCACTTCAGGGCTAGACCTGCCCAATCTCAGGGTAGTATGGCACAAGGAGGTAACTAGGCTCCTACATGTGCTAAGTGTGGTAGAACCCACCCAGGTAAATGTCGCGATGGTTCCACAGGCTATTTCAAGTGTGGACAAGAGGGTCACTTCATGAAAGAGTGCCCCAAGAACCAGCAAGGCAATGGGAATCAGGGAAATAGAACCCAATCTTCATCAATTGCTCTACCAGATAGGGCTGTACCTAGATGAGCTACTTCCGGTACTGCGGAGGAGTAAACCGTCTTTATGCGATCAGTAGTTGCCAAGAGAAAGAGAACTCTCCAAATATTATCACATGTATAATCAAAATATTTACTCTTGATGTTTATGCTTTGCTAGACCAAGGAGCAAGTTTATCTTTTGTGATCCCTTATGTTGCAAATAGTTTTGATGTTCTTCCTAAGAAACTCTGTGAACCCTTTTGTGTTTCTACACTTTTTGGGGAGTCTATTTTAGCAGAGAGAGTCTATCGTGATTGTCCCGTTTTCGTCAATCATAAGAGTACCATGGTTGATTTAATTGAGTTAGACATGGTAGAGTTTGATGTCATTCTTGGTATAGACTGGCTTCATGCTTGTTATGCCTCAGTTGATTGTAGAACTCGAGTTGTCAAGTTCCAATTTCCAAATGAGCCAATCTTAGAGTGGAAAAGTAGTTCAACAGTGCCTAAGGGTCATTTTATTTCGTACCTTAAAGCAAGAAAGTTAGTTTCCAAGGGGTGTGTCTATCACTTAGTCCGAGTTAATGACTCTAGTGTTGAGATACTTCCTATTCAGTCAGTTTTAGTAGTAAGAGAGTTCTTAAAAGTCTTTCCTGATGATTTTCCCGGAGTCACTCTTGAGAGAGAAATAGACTTCGGTATAGACATTCTTCTAGATACTCGTCCTATATCTATTCTGCCATATAGAATGGCACCAGCAGAGTTGAAAGAGCTTAAAGAACAGTTGAAAGATATCCTTGATAAGGCTTTATTCGACAAAATGTCTCACTTTGGAGCGCTCCGGTCTTATTTGTGAGAAATAAAGAAGGTTCCCTTAGGATGTGTATAGATTACCGTCAGTTGAACAAGGTTACCATCAAAAACAAATATCCTCTTCCGAGAATTGATGATTTTTTCAATCAACTTCAGGGTGCCACCTGTTTCTCTAAGATAGACCTCAAATCAGGCTACTATCTGTTAAGAGTGAGGGAATGTGATATTCCAAAGATAACATTCAGGACCCATTATGGTCATTATGAGTTTCTGGTTATGTCATTTGGTTTGACCAATGCGCCTGCGACATTCATGGATATTATGAACAGAGTATTCGAGCCTTATTTAGATATGTTTGTTATCGTCTTCATTGATGACATACTAATCTATTCGAGGAATGAAGAAGATCATGTTAGTCATCTCAGAATAGTTCTCCAAACTCTAAGAGATAGAGAGTTGTATGCCAAGTTCTCTATGTGTGAGTTTTGGCTTAAGTCTTTGGCATTCTTAGGCCACATTGTGTCTGGAGAGGGAATTAAAGTTGATACTAAAAAAATAGAGGCAGTGCATAATTGGCCTAGACAGACATCTCCAACTGACATTAGGAGTTTCTTGGGTTTGGCTGGCTATTATAGAAGGTTTGTAGAGGGGTTCTCGTCTATTTCATCCCCTTTGACTAAGTTAACATAGAAGACAGTGAAGTTTCAATGGTCTGAAGCTTGTGAGAAAAACTTTCAGGAATTGAAAAAGAGGTTGCCTACTGCCCAGTTTTGACCTTACCGGAAAGTACTCAAGGTTTTGTGGTGTATTGTGATGCGTCTAGAGTTATGCCTCCAGATAGTTGAAGGTTCATGAGAAGAATTACCCAACCCATGATCTAGAGTTGGCTGCCGTAATATTTGCTTTGAAAATATGGCGCCATTATCTTTATGGTGTTCATGTGGATGTGTTCACCAATCACAAGAGTCTTCAATATGTGTTCACTCAGAAAGAGCTTACTCTCAAACAAAGGAGGTGGTTAGAATTACTCAAGGATTATGACATAAGTATTCTTTATCACCCAGGTAAGGCTAATGTTGTTGCTGATGCTTTATGCAGGTTGTCTATGGGTAGTACTGCCCATATTGAGGAAGAAAAGAGAGAGTTAGCGAAAGATGTGCATAGACTTGCATGCCTAGGAGTTCGACTAATGGATTCCACAGAAGGAGGAGTAGTGATGATGAATGGGGCTGAATCATCATTAGTGTCATAAGTAAAAGAGAAGGAAGACCAAGATCTTTTATTCCTTGAACTGAAGGCAAATGTTCATAAGCAAAAAGTATTGGCTTTTGAACAAGGGGGAGATGACGTATTGAGGTATCAAGGTAGGTTGTGTGTACCAAGAGTGGATGAACTCCAAGAGAGGATCATGAAGGAAGCTCATAGCTCCAGATATTTCATTCATCCGAGTTCCACAAAGATGTATCGCGATTTGAGAGAGGTTTATTGGTGGAGTAGTATGAAGAAGGGCATTGCAGAATTTATTGCTAAGTGTCCGAATTGCCAACAAGTTAAAGTACAGCATCAAAGGCCCGATGGTTTAGCTCAGAATATAGAACTTCCTAAATGGAAGTGGGAGATGATTAATATGTATATCATCACAGGTCTACCAAGGTCTCGCGGACAATACGATTCTATTTGGGTGATTATTGATAGAATGACAAAATCAGCCCACTTTTTGCAGGTAAAGACTACCCATACCGTAGATGACTATGCCAAATTGTATCTTCATAAGGTAGTTAGACTTCATGGGGTTCCAGTTTTGATTATTTCAGATAGATGTGCACAATTTACTGCAGAATTTTCCAGAATTCTGGAAATCTTTTCAGAAAGATTTAGGTTCAAAGGTGAACCTGAGTACTGCTTTTCATCCTCAGACAGATGGTCAAGCAGAGCGCACTATTCAGACTTTAGAGGATATGTTGAGGGTCTGTGTGATTGACTTCAAGGGCAATTGGGATGATCACCTACCTCTCATTGAGTTTGCTTACAACAATAGTTACCACTCTAGCATCCAGATGGATCCTTATGAAGCTCTTTATGGGAGTAGATGCAGATCTCCTATTGAATGGTTTGAAGTTGGTGATCTTGGGTTGATCTGATTTAGTTCATCAAGCTATGGAGAAGGTGAAAGTGATTCAAGAAAGGTTGAAAATAGTGCAGAGTCGTCAGAAATGCTACACTGATGTTAGGATAAAGGAGTTAGAGTTTGAAGTAGATGATTGGGTATATCTTAAAGTTTCACTCATGAAGGGTGTTATGAGATTTGGTAAGAAGGGGAAGCTGAGTCTCGGTATATTGGCCCTTACAGAATATAAAAAAGGGTTGGTAATGTAGCTTACGAGTTGGAGCTACCACAAGAGTTAGCAACGATTCATCCGGTATTTCACATCTTCATGTTGAAGAAGGACATGGGTAATCCTTCGTTGATCATACTAACGAAAGATATTGGGATCAAGGATAGCTTATCTTATGAAGAGATTTCGGTTCAGATTTTAGATCGTCAAGTTCAAAAGTTGAGGACTAAGGAAGTAGCATCAGTCAAAGTTCTTTGGAGAAATCAGCTTGTTGAGGAAGCTACTTGGGAAGCTGAAGTAGATATGAAGAAGAGGTATCCACCCCTCTTTGAAACCGGATAAATTCCAGATCAAGGTACTGATTCACTTCTTAGTCTCTTTAATTTATGAGATTGCATGTTGTAATTGCATTGCTTGTTGGGTGTTTGAGCTGAATGTTAGATGTTACACCCTTAGCTTAGTAAGAGTAATCTCATTCGAGGATTAATGTTTCCAAGGGGGAGATATTGTAACATCTCGCAAATTGAAATAACTAGGAAGAAGTTAAGAATTGGAAATAGTCAATTTTTGGAAAAAAGTAGAAATCTGGTAAATTTGTCACGTACGTTAAGTTGAGTTTTTGGTCAACTTAAAACAACCATAACTCCTAGCTCAGGATGAGTTATGTGTGTTTCCAGATATTGTAGGAAAGATCTGGAAATAATCTTTCCAACGACTGACTGTTATGGAAAGGTTTAGTTGGAAAGTAGTAGTTTGTTAGTTACTAAAATTATTTCTATATTCTGGTGCATATACGTTTCTTATATCAATATGGTCGGAGATTAAATTCTCTCTCTCTTTCTCTCTCCCTCTCTCTTTATCACTTTCTCTCTCCCTCTCTCTCATTTTAGTTATAAGAGAACTTGGTTGTAAGAAACAGTAGGTATGTGAGGATTAATGTTAGGACACTATTGCTAACTTAATAACTTCTTATATGAGCGAAAAAATTTCCATATTAAATAAAGCAAATGGTTTCTTATAAAATTGTTTGAACACATAACAAGAGCACTTGGTTGTAAGAAACAGTCCAGAGCATTATGCCATCATATAACACTTAACTTTGTCATGGAGAGTTTTCTGAGTTCTAATTTGAATAAGGATGGTGTTGTTCCCTTAATCTTTTCTTCAAATCTGCACTCTTGATTTTCTTCTACAAGTTTGAATCGATTTTCTTCTACAAGTTTGAAGTAAATAGATAAGTAGAACGAAAATGCAAAATAGAGTTGCTAGTTGGTAACGGAACAACGTCATGATGAAGAAGTACAACCATACATTCAACAATTAATGAAAGCTCGGAGCTGCTCTTAAGCCCAAACATCTGAGGATAACAATTCTATTGATATTGCTATTGAGCTTAACAATGAGCCATGTTCTTTCTAGAAACTTAAATTTATAGATTATCTGCATAATAAGAACTAATTACATGAGAATGTATCTAGTACTAGTTGAATCTAGGATTATATTCCATCATTTGATAGTTGCATACATCCCCAAGAACGTACAGAGCTCTCCTCTTAGTTTTCTTAGGCTCTCTATCAACCTCTTAGGAGAAATATGAAAAATCATACATCTGCTTGTTAATTGTTGATACAAGTAGCAGTGAGTTGTTATACTTTTCTCTCTAAATGATTGGCGAGTATTTGATGATGAAGAAAAGACAGGTGGAGTTTGTGAAGGTATAAAATTATTATTCTTAACAAGTATCATTTCTTTTTATACATGATCTTATCTTGTTAACTTTTGTCTATCTTTTCAGAAAAAGTTCTCCATTCCGATATGTGGAGAAGAGTTTGTGAAGAAGTCGATAGGAAAAAAATGGAGAGACTATAAATGCGACTTGAAGGCTTTGTATGTGACCAAATATAAGACCAAAGATGCCTTGATGAAAAATAGACCAAGTCACATACCAAGGGATCAATGGAACCATCTTGTCTCATATAGGCTTTCTGAAAAAGTGAAGATTAGTGAGTACATTTCTTGATTAGTAGAACCTATATTATAAATCTCATGTAACTTTGTATTTTCATTTCCAAAATATGTTTTGAACTCATAAATAGTTATACTACTTTATAATTGTTTTTTAGGTAATACAAATTTATTGTTAGAGTGCTGCCATTGCTTCTATTTGTGCTAGAATGTTGCTACTGCGTGCATCTATTTCCTATTTGTACTTTAAAATAGTTATCTCTTACCTCATATCATCAGAGATAACTACCTCATGGAGTACAAACTAGGTAAGTAGCTTCACTGGGAATCCATTCTCGGTGAGTAGTTTCTGCCATTTATGAGAAGAGATAGTACAAGCACAGAAAAGATGAGAGACACTCTCATTAGCCATAACACACAGAGGACAACTAGGATCTACAAACATTCCCATTTCAACAATATGTCCCTAATGTATAGTTTGTTTTGTGCAGCCAGTCTCAAGTTATGTTTTCGATGTTACAGTCTTTTTACATAGTTCTTTCACTGGTGTTTTCAAAGAACATAAGTAATATGTTGTACTAGTAAGAACTAAAGTTTTGTTTTCTCATTCTAGAAGCGTAGTCAAGCAAATAAAATCAGTACAGCTACACAAACAATGACTCACACAGGAGGATCCAAAAGCATAAATTACTTACTATATGATGTTATAACTCGTTTTGGTCGTACGTAATTTATTTTGCATCAATTTAACTTCATTAGGCAATAGACGGAATAGAGCCTACGTGCGCAAAAGTCTACATATTAATTCATACAAAGCGTAGAGATGGTAGACCACTGGATGCGTAGTTTTCAAATGTCGTTGTGAGATTTCTTACTCACTTTTATCTTTCAATTGTGAAAATTCTAACTTGAAAGTTGATTAGGAAAAAAAACTGCTCATAAGGTTAAAACATGAGGAATTGCTGAGCTTCAACTTTTCTGTTGAAGCTCCTCAGTTTTATTACATTGATTTTGTACTTTTTACATGGACGTGACTTAAATTACATTATCGTGTCATAAATTGTAATCTTAATTATTCTTAGGACATGATGAAAGAGAAGATGAGTAATGATGAGACACAAGAGGAACAATCTAATGGCAGTGTTGCTTGGAAAGGAGATGTGTATTCTCAAGTATTCAAAAATGAAAAAAGTGGTTATGTCCATGGTTTAGGACTTGGTCCAACCCCTTCTCTGTTATGGGGCAGTAAATCATTCTTACGAAATATTGGTGTTGATAGTTTGTGTAATGAGGCAGCACATAAGTTAGAACAAGAGATAAATGAGTTGAAGGAATTGAACAAAAAATAGGACGAAAGAAATTATTTTGATGAGAAAGAATCAGGAAATGCTAGTTTCATAATTATCATGGATGAGACAAGTCATGTGGAAATATGCTCCTATTGAATTAAGCAGGCCTCAAAACAATGGAAGCCCTACTAGACAGGTTATCCGATTTCAAAGTTTTAAGCTTTTGTTCTAACATTTTATCTTTATAATAAAATCTATTCATCTAGTGTGTTGATTTTTACTAGGTTTCTAATGCCAATAGTGGCAATGAACAAGCAATATAAGCACTTCTCAAGTCGTCAGTTGGTGACGAGTTCTTTTTCCTCACATGTAATCTTTTTTCTGGAGTCCTCATGTACCTGTGTTGATGTTGTTTGTTGTGGAATATTTACTATCAAATTTTGATGTTGAGTTGTCTAATCATCATCTACCTTATTAACTTCCTCAACTCCTTCAGCCATGTTGTTTGAAACCTGCTTCACTTGATTCTTTTCTACTGTCAATTCCTTCTCTTCATTGTTTACTTGTAGCAAATTTCCCACCTTCTCAATAGTACGATTGTATTATCTCTTGCTTCAGTTGTATTTCTTATGACACTATTGTCCGTAAATAATGAAACTTCATGTAGGTTGTTGTAGAATGTCACTTGTGAAATCATTGATAAAGAACTTATTTTCTTAGAGAATGTTTTTCAAAAATTTTGATGAACCAAACATGAAAAAATTAAAAATATATTCCTTTATCCCCGCTCCCAGAGAGTAATTAATCTCTTAGGTGATTGCATTCCTACGATTATGGATGATTAGCAATATAATTGGGCTGATTATTATTTTGAAATTGAAAGCACCAGAAAGAGTAGCAAATGCTACTGTTGGTGTTAGCATCCATTAGCTTCAACCAATGATTAGCATACAAAAAGTCTTGTAATTCTTCATTTGTAAATTACTATCAAGAAACAGTTTTTCTGAAGTTGGTATTTGCACTCTATTGACATAAGACTCCTTCAGCAAATAGATGATATCACAGTAATTTAGTATTTGAATTTCTTTGACCTTCTTGTTTCCTCACTTTGCGTTCTGAGACACTGTTCGGGAAATCTACTTGCAAAATTTGCAATGCTGCAATTTTGCTACTACTATATGATATCATTTGGTTTGGTGACTTATTTTGCATGAATGTTGTTTACTTGTTTTTGGAATAGCACAAAAGGTGCATCTTCGCTTCTACTTGTGTTAGATTGTTGAGATAAGACATATAACTTTTGTTCTTTTGTATGAATTGTGGATTAGAGTATGAAACATGATTCTATTATGAGGACCCTGCAAAAAGATGAAGTCCAATGCTTGCATTAACTTCTATCTACTGTGTATTTTGTTCGTGTTGTTTACTTGAGTAGATTTTTATTTGATTGTTAGATTGACTTATTTTTCTTCTTTATTTCTGGCAGCACAACAACTTTTCTACAGATATCTAAAGATCCTTCGATATTGCACATATGGTCGTGATTCAAGCTGCCATAATTTCACCGGGGAAAAGAAATAAGGACTCAATCTCCTAGGCTTTTCATTGTCGAACACATCATCTCTCTCTCTCTTTGATAACTTGAACACATTCTTACTGTTTACATAATTCATACCTTTTTTTGACCACCAAAATACAAGAAAGTTGATGTATTGATTGATCTTGTTTTATATGAATGATTTGTTTGAATTTCATAATTCTTCTATTATTATCTTTTGTTTTACCATAGTAATTGTCACTACAATAGGTCTTTGGCAATTATCATATTTTTACCAGAAATAACAAATGTCACAAAATATAAAAAAATTACAAATAATGATAATTGCCTCTAAATATCAATTTTGTTGCTGCTAAAAGTAATAAATGCTAATAGAGGCTAATTACTTTTAGCGGCAATAAAATGAATATTTACCGGCAATCTATATAAATGCCATTAAAGGCTAATTACTTTTAGCGGCAATAGAATGGATATATAACGGCACTCTATATAAATGCCACTAAAGGCTTTAGCGACGCTGGATGCAATGACATTAACCTTATTGCCGCTAAAAGGTTTATTGCTACTAAAAATCAAAATCTATTGCCATTAAATGTCTCTTTTGTGGTAGTGACACAAGTAACCTGATATACTAATCACTCATCTTCGTCCCCCTGACTTGTGATTTTAGGTGGAGTATAAAAAATGGTGTAATCTCTGAAAAATATCATATCATTTGACACCATATATTTTCAAAGTTGAGTAGAATAACATCGTTACACCTTTTGAAGACAAGAATAATCCAAGAAAACACACTTCAATGCCTTAGGGTCAAACTTAGAAACAGATGGTCGTACATCTCAAGCGTAATAAGTACTTCAGAATACCTTTGGTTCCACCGAAAATAATGATTTGTTTGAAAAAAGAATATTGTAAGTCATATTACTGACAAGCATTGTCAATGGTGTAACACCTCGAAAATTGGAAAGTCAAAAGGTAAGGAAAATCTTCTTATTATTGGCTACTGGTTGAATCCTGTGAGAACGAGTCTACAGTTCATAGAAGTTTCTACGGATCGTAGATGGCACTCGTAGGAATGAGGTACAGATTTAGGAAATTCAAGTTTCTGAAGTTTGACATACGAATGGACAAGATGGGTCGTTGGATGTTCAACGGATTGTAGATGGGTTCTGTAGAAAGGTTCCACACTTAGTAAGATTTTGAGGTTAAAGTTGATATCTATGGATGAGGTCTATGGACCGTAGGAATTTAGACGGTCCGTAGAAGGGTGTCGTAGAAAGCTGTCCAATTTTAGGCCCTAGTAACTCGACCTACGGTTTACCAGTATGGTCCATAGGAATTTCTACGGTCCGTTAGTCCAAACCGTATAGTTCTCCAACAGTTATTTTTTAAGGGTATATATTTGGCTCTTTTCCTTTGAATTTAATACCTATACTATGTCGTTTTGACCCTAATTTTAAGTTCTATAACTACCATTCTACCCCTATAATTACCCAGCTCTCGTATTCACTCAAATCTCCAATCCTATCCACATTTATCCTCTCCAAATTCTCTTAAGATCAATGAAGAACGCCTAGGGTTTCAAGCTTCAAGTCTCCAACTCCTCCATTTATTTTGGGCTTTGATCCTCAAGGAATGTAGGGCTTCATCAATGAGTTTCATTCATCCATTGAGCCCCAAGAACTTCTCAATTCTCCAAGTTCAATTTCACCAAAATTGATTAGAATTTCATTCAATCATTCATAGGTTCAAATTGTGTTGATCCAATTGTATGATTTTAATCTTATTATGATTTTTTTTTAATCAATTACATGTTTTACTATTGATTTCACATGAACCCAGGCATTATTCTTGATTATCAACCCTAAAAGACATGAATTCATAAAGAAGCTTGAATCTATGAAAGATGTTTTCACGAAAAGTTGTGCCTGATTTATGAAAAGTAATGTTTTATGATCTAGTTTGCTTCAAGATTAGCATCAATGGAATTGTTAAAGGATTTTCTCACATGTGAAAAATATATCTTTATTGGATATAGAACACAATCCAAAGCCTATAAGTTATATAATCAAGTGAGTGAGAAAATGGTAAATAAAAATGTTGTGTTCAATAAAGATGCAAGTTGGAACATTAATTCAGGAAATGAAAGTTCAAATATTTAATTTCTGCATTCTGACAATATTGTTCATCAAGAGTATGTAGCATATCCTTTTTTGGTAAGTCTATCGAGTGTCTCATCAATTGCACCAGCAACATCTTCAACATTGAAATAACCCTCAGCTAAGACAACTGCATTACGAAGATCAACAAGGGATAAAAAAACAAATCCCACATATGTTGACAATACATCTTGTACTTTTGCTTTACTTCTTTTAGATCGTATTTACTTTGAAAATGCTGAAAGAGAGGATAAATGGTGCAAAACTATGGAAGAGGAGTTGTTGTCTATTCAAAATTAATCGGATATGGAGTTCGTAAATTTGCCGAAAGGAAAGAAAGCTATTGGGCTCAAATGGGCTCAAATGGGTGTTTAAAAGTATATGCTGGTGGCAGCATCCAAAAACACAAGGCAAGGTTCATCGCAAAGGGTTTTTCCCAACAACAAGGTACTAACTTTGAAGAAACATGTTCTCATGTTGCCCTATTTAAGACTGTGAGAACATTTTTAGCCTTGGCTGCTAATTTAAGTTGGCTACTGTACCAATTCGATGATAAATTTGCCTTTTTAAATTGTTATTTGAGAGAGGAGGTCTATGTTTCACAGCCTGAAGGTTTGTAGTTAATGGCAAATAAGATAAGGTCTACATGTTTTAAAAAGGCACTCTATGTCTTAAAACAAGCGTCACAGACATGGTGCTTTAAGATTGATTGATATTTCCATGGGAATGGTTTTGAAAGAGGTAACAATGAGCCTACTCTTTATGTAAAGCAAGAAGATAAAAATGATTTTTTGGTGGTATGTTTTTACGTTGACGATATGATATATATGGGTTCGAGTGAGTCTATCGTCACTGAATTTAAGATCTGCATGATAAAAAAAATTGAGATGTCTGATTTGAGTCTGTAGCATTATTTTCTTGGTCTTGAGGTGAAACAGGAAATTGAAGGCATATTTCTATAACAAAAATAATATGCAACATTTTTTTTGAAAAATTTTACTATGGTAAATTGTAAAGTTGCTGCTATGCCGATGAATATTAATGAGAAGTTTGTTGTGATGATGGTTTTGAAATGGAAAATGCGACTTATTTTAGAAGTCTGGTTGGTGGTTTGAATTATTTGTCCCATACAAGACAATACATTGCTTTCTGTTAGAGCCATATTGAGATTTATGCACAATCCAAGCAAGCTTCACCTTGGAGCTAAAAATAGCGTACTGAGATATATAGCTGGGACAACAGAGCATGAAATTTGGTATTCTAAGATAACAAATTTCACATTCTTTACTGATAGTGATTATGCATGCATCATTTATGATAGAAAGAGAACACATGGTTTCTCATTTAATCTTGGCTCTGGAGAAGTTTCATGGAGTTCAAAGAAGCAGGAAGTGGTGGCCTTATCAACTTCATAGGCTGAATATATTGTAGAAACCTCTAAAGCTTGTCGAGCAATTTTGTTGCAGATTTTAATCAGAAACCGTGTGCAACTGAACTTTTTCAATATCACTATATTTGAGGTCTTGTCTCTACTGGTGAAATTATTTTGAAGTCTTGTGTTACAAACGAGTAAATATCATACATCTTCACAAAGTCACTTCCCTAAGCAAAGCACGAGTTCTTCAGAGGTCAACTTGGAGTTTGCATGTTTGGATCGGGGGGTGTTCAGAAGTGATTCAATGATACTTGACCAAGTGCGTACCTAAAATTTAGTATTTCAGTTCCGTTGTAAGCCTATTTAACTCTTAGTTTCAAGTTGCATCAGAAATAAAGAAGACCACAGTGGCTTTTTCTTCTCTTATGCTCTATTTTTCAGTTCACTTTCTCCTTTACTTTCTTTTCTTTACAACAATTGTCATTCACTTGGAGGGTATGGAACATAAACATCAAAATATACTTTTTTGATATATTACTAACAAAATTATAGTGCTAAATAGTTTTGTCAATGAACAAAACTAATCCTTAGTGGCTTTCTTTTAACTTCAACACATACATTTATTTAAGGTTGTAAATTCTAATGAAAACATATCATATATATATTTTCTACACGAACTTTTCAAAATTTAAATTAATTATTATTTTAAACTGCACGGGCTTGTTGGTGAACTCAATGAGTGCACTACACCTTGTCTCACAATGTATACACTAGTAAAATTACCCGTGCTTCGAGCGGGATTTAAATATCAAGGAATTTATAAAATAATACTTAAAACCTATAAATAGAAATATTCTGCTCTTTCTTCACTTATGTATACATTGGAACAAGTACTCTTCAAACATAACCGATCTTTGGTTTGTTGAAGCTGTACACAACATGTTCAATCTCTCTATCAAAGTCTTTCTGCTATGCAAGTTTTTCTTGACGATACGACAAAGGAAGCCAAAGACATTGAAACTCTTAAGGTTATAGAAAAGAGGATCAGAGATGTAATATACAAAGCAGAAGATAAAGTTGATTCAAGCCTAAGAAGCATTGTTTTAGCTGATATAGAGAAGGATGTCACGAACTTAGACTTCAACTAAACTCTCTGTACGACACTCAGCAACTTACGATATTTTCACGATCTTGTAATATTTCTTGCTTTTTCTTGATTTGTTACAAATGAATGCTCTCCTATGTATACTTCACACCTAAGGGCTAAAGTGCAAAAACAAATTTTGCTAAACAAGTCCCTACATATTTACAAATAGGCCACTTTTCTAGAATTCTCTACAAGTCTAGGCCTTCTAAGTAATATTCTACAGTCTTCTTCAAACCTCTCTGAGACTCTAGACTCTTCCCACTAAGGCTATCTCACTAATTCTTTAATTTCATGCCCAAGTGGTATGACAAAGCCGTGGGACATGACAAGGGGCTTGTAAATACTTCGAGGAAAATTGCTAAAAGTGGAAAAAGATGTTGATTCTCTCAGGAAAGAAGTGCCACAGATTGAGTTTAACAAGCATTGAAGAAAATCTGAAGAACAAGTCCTCACCAGAATAAAAAAACAATTTAGGAAAATACTATTGTTGGGATGGAGGATGACTTCAATGCCATACTTGAACACCTCACTGCCCAAACAGACGTTTTAGCTATCGTACCAATTTTTGGTATGTGCAATATAGGTAAGACAACTCTTGCCAAAAAATTTTATGATGATTATATTTGTTCTCAGTTTGATAAAGATGCATGGGACACTATCTTCGAAGAATACAATGAGAGACAAATGTTTCTTGAAGTTGTCTCTACAATTACAGGAAGCAATTAAGAAATAAGCGATGATCAACTAATGAAGATTGTGTAAAGAGGTCTGAAGGTTGGGAGATTTCTAATTGTCACAGATGATAGATGGAGTACTGAGGCATGGGACCAAATACAAAGAATATTTCCAAATGATAACAATAGAAGCCAAATTCTATTAACCACTCTACTCTTGTATGCTGCCGATTATGTCAGCTATCCTGATTTTCCACTTCATATAAAGTCTTTTATAAGTCTTGGTGACAGTTTGAACTTCACAAAAAATCATTCAAAAATATATTTGTTTCCTCCTCTACTTGTAGAACTAGGGAAGCATATTGTACTACAATGTCGAGGATTACCTCTCTCGATTGTTGTCGTTACAAGACTTCTTGGTCAAATGGACCCAACACATGATAATTGGAAGAATGTTGAGGAAAATCTGAACTGATTCTTTGGTACTGTATCCGAACAGTTTCAATCAATTCTTTCTTTGGAGGTTTTCCTGAAGATAAAGAGATTAATGTTTCCAAGTTGATTAGAAATAATAAAAGGTTAGAAGTGGTGGCATTGTGGGATAAAATCTTGGCAGCAACTAATTTGACAGCCACATTTGTTGAAATTTAATTGCCACAAATGAGAAAGTTGGCAAGCCACAAATGTAAAAGTTGGTAGCCACATTTGTGGAAGTTGGTAGTCAAAGTTTGGTAGAGTTTGACGGACAAATTTTGTGGAATTTGTCTACCACATTTATGTTACTAATGATGTAATCAAGAGGTTCAAAAACTCTATAAATATAGTAGTATTTGAACACTAGAAGACACCAAAAAAAATAGAGAAGCAATAGAGATTAGAGAGAGTAATCCACAAACTACTTCTTAGTTTGTGAGAAAATAGTGTGAAAGTAATATAATTGTGAGTTGTAAGAAATAAAAGAGTGTTGAGTAGTAGTCTTTTGACACTACCAAGTTTTTCATCAATATTATTGTATTACTTCTTCGGGTATCATATTTACCCCATTTTAATATTTGGTGTTGTTATTACTCTCTTCCTATTGCTATTTAGTTTGGACATTATCTTGGGTGTGATTATCATTTTGTCCAATAGGCATAGGAGTATCTAGAAGAGTTAACTGATAGACGTCTAATTTTGGCTTGTACACGAAGGAATAATGGAAGGATAAGAACTTGAAAATTCATGATCTTCTTCGCCAACTATGCCTAAGTAAATCCATATATGATCAACGGGGAGTGATCCTTCTATCTACACTTGAAGAGAAACATGATTATCGTATGTGACATAGCAATGGTATAATCCGCATCTTTATTTCAATGCAAGTAGATATTCCAAAACAGATGTTTTGCAGTTGAAGTTGCTTAAGGTATTGGACGTATTTTCAATTGAATATTATTTCACTTGTGTAATACCTCAGCTTGTACATTTGAGATATGTTTCTGCAAGAATTGAATAACTTTGCTAATATATATATATATAAAATCCTCTTGAGGAATAAAATCATGGTATTGAAGAAAAAACTTTGCTTTTCAATAACTTGAACATGCTTTATCTTCATTATTCTCCTTTTGCTGCGGAAATCATAAGAAGAACTCTGAATCTAAAAGAGCTAAAGATTTTACAATACATTGACCCGATCATGATTTTCTCTAGGGATATTTTCCTTAAAAGGTACTTGTATACCATTGGAAGTCATGACTTTGCTGTCTAATTTACTCAATCTCGAACGATTTTATGCATTCGCTGGAATAAGTTTGACACTAAATGAAGATGTTGTGTTTCGCAAATTAAAATATCTACGAATTGTAGAAGCAGATCTGAAAGGAGGGAAGTAGGTAATGAAAATTTTCCGATACTTGAGTAACTAATACTGCATGGGTTAGGTAATCTGGAGGAGATTCTCGAGAGTATTGGAGAAAAAAATTCTAGCGCGATATATGATAATACAAGCATATCACATTTTTTTCTACAAGTTTGTAATATCTTGATAAATGTTGATAACGAACAGATTATATGTTATGCAATTGCAATTCAAAGGATAAAATCAACATGACAATGGACTAATAACATAACATATATAATTAAAATTACTAACTTCGACTAAATGATAACTGATGAACATTATCTAATGACACAACAATTAGTACTGACTTCGACTGAATCATAGCTCATGAACATTTCATGATGAACACCTGAAATGACAAATGAACCTAGACACTTAATATAATATTTAAGTTTTTAATTTTACTTTCGATAATTCCATAACACGCACACTAGTAATTGGGAACTATGGAAGAAGTAGAACCACTAACCCTGTTAGCAAAACGTCCACCAACATTGGGTCCATATGAAGAACTTTAGCTAGCACAATTTGGAGGAGTCCAGGCACTTCCCAATGTCTGAAATGGAAATGCATTACTATTCACCATTTGTGCCTCTTTTTTAACCTTTTGCTTTAGACTTTCCAATGCCTTCTTCAAGTGTTGAAGTTGGAATAAGTTAAATTCTTCGATAGGAGATTCCCACCATAGACCATCAACTCTCTTCCTATTTTCTCAAAGGGATTCTCCACGATTTTTCTCCATCTGGAGAACCCCCTCAAGGTTCATAAGCTTGGTATGAGCTCACAAATACCAGCTTTGTTGGCCAATCTGTGTTTAAAACAGTAATACTGATTACCAGAAACTTTGCAGAAACACAAAGTTACCAAAGTTCAAATGAACCAGTGAAGAACATAAATTAATTCACAAAAATAAAATCTGTAAACACGTACCAAAATTTGAAAAAAAATAGAATAGGAAGAAGATCAAGCCCACTGAATGCACAGTGTCCCCTTAAGGAAATTATTCCCCTCTAGTATCCGAGGTTTGATTTGGAATATGTCCTCCAAGGATAGAATGATCTCCATCACCAGTGTATTGATACCCAAAACTCTAGTGTCAGCGAGCCACTCAACGACAGTAAAGTACACAAAAAATATTTGTGCAGAAGAAGAAGAAATCAGATTTTTTCATAAGTAAAAAGTCTAAAGAATCAGTGGTATTTATAGCGAAGAAGCACTGGATCCGAAAGGTTGCAACCTTTCAGAAACCACACGCAATTCCAGAAAGTTTGCAACCTTTCAAACGGTCATGGCTATTCTGGAAAGTTGCAACCTTTCAGAACAATCATCTCCAACGGTGGGAAATTCAAATTAAAATGGGAAAGTGTTTTAAATTAAACGGGTTGCACGGATCCGAGTCGGGTCGGAACAGTCGGTTAATTAACTAAATAATTGAAACGTTTTGGCTGTTTAATTTAATTTAATTAATTAATTAAATAATTAAAACAAACTTTGTCAAAAAAATAATCTCTTGATCGATCATTTTCTAAAGCCGAACCTGAAATCGAGCCGAGCGAGCGACGACGACGACGGAGCAAGGGGGTCCCTCTTTCCAACCCTTTTAATAACTAATAGAAGTGTTTCTCTATTTAAACACTTCTATTTTTCTTTCCATCACCAATGAGGGGGAAATGCATTTTTACTAAAGCATAAGAGAACTTTTCAAGTTCCTCTCTTTACATCTTCCCTCCATTTCCCATTAACTCTTGCTATATACCCAACAATCCCCCACATGAATGGGAAATGGTTATAACATAAGGAATGCACGGACGAGTGTGTACTTTACAAGCAAGGATCAATTGCATCTGGATAAGTAGGTTTTCCCTTGGACTTCTGTAGTGAACATACGTAAGATATACTCGATCAATCAGTAGATGCGATATCTTTGAACCATCAAGCTTTGGTGTATACTTAGACAACCATATGTATCACAATTAACCGTCGAGCTTTCATTTTATCCATGAACACCTCCTGGTTTCATGAGTGTATAGAGAATAGGCTTTTGACAAAAAATTCTCTTTGAAACGGCTTACACTTCACACTCACATATGTGATTTCTAACTGTGTCATCGTGTAGATACACTATTTGGTCAAATCTGCCGAACTTAGCAAATCATTAAAAACTTTAAGCTTTATTAACTCATTAACAAGCCTTAATGGTTTAACCTTGTTCCTGAACATTGTCTTCATCATGAGAATGAATTGAGTTAATTGACAATGTCGAACCGTCAGTCACAACTTTGTTTTATCCTTGAATCTAGCTCTTGGGATATCCAATCTGCTAGATAGAGTTACCGCCATGATGAATTGTCCTAAGCCGTAAACCTATTCCCTTAGATGATATTTTAACCGCCTCTCTTATTAGGCCTTTCGTTAGTGGATCTGACAGATTATCTCTTGACTTCACATAGTCAATTGTGATAATTCCACTAGAGTGCAGTTATCTTACGGTGTTATGTCTCCGTCATAAATGACGAGACTTCCCGTTGTACATGACGCTCCCTGCCCTACCTATTGTTGCTTGACTGTCACAATGTATGCAAATAGGACCTACAGGTTTGGGCCAGAATGGAATATCTTCTAAGAAATTTCGGAGCCATTTAGCTTCTTCACCGGCCTTATCTAAAGCAATAAACTCAGATTCCATTGTAGAGCGAGTGATACATGTCTGTTTGGATGATTTCCAAGAGATTACTCCTCCACCAAGTGTAAACACATCACCACTTGTGGATTTTACTTCATTTGACCTGGTGATCCAATTTGCATCACTATATCTTTCAATCACGGCATGATTATTATATGCAAAGCATAGTTTTGTGTATGTTTCAAATACCCCAACACACATTTCATTGCTATCCAGTGAGTTTGATTAGGATTACTAGTGAACCGACTCAGCTTGCTAATAGCACATGTTATATCTGGTCACGTACAATTCATAATATACATCAAACTTTCCAACACTCTGGCATATTCCAATTGAGAGTCACTTTCACCTTCATTCTTTTGAAATGTAAAGCTTAAATCAATTGGAGTTTTGACAACATTGAAATTCAAGTACTTGAACTTATCCAATACTCTTTCAATATAATGAGATTGATATAATGCTAGTCCCTGAGAAGTTTTGAGAATCCTGATCCCTTAGATCAAGTCAGCAACTCCTAAGTCCTTCATATCGAACTTGTTGGACAGCATGTGCTTAGTAGCATTTATATAGTCAATATCTTTACTCATTATTAACATGTCATCAACATACAGACAAACAATGACTTCATGATTCAGAACGTTTTTAATGTAAACACACTTATCACATTCGTTAATCTTGAATACATTTGCCAACATTATTTGGTCAAATTTAGCATGCCATTGTTTGGGTGCTTGCTTGAGCCCATAGAGCGACTTCTCAAGTCTACACACTTTCTCTTCTTTACCAGGAACCACAAACCCTTCAGGTTGTTCCATGTAAATTTCTTCCTCCAACTCTCCATTTAAGAAGATTGTCTTTACATCCATTTGGTGGATTTTAAGATCATGCACTGCCGGTATTGCTATTAACATCCTAATTGATGTTATCCTTGTTAAAGTTGATGAGTAGGGAAGATGTCTTTTTTCTAGTTGGCCAAGCGGCGGAGAGTGTGTATCAAAGTAGTCCAAACCTTCCTTTTGTCTGTATCCTTTGACTACAAGTCTAGCCTTATACTTGTCAATTGTTCCATCGGCTTTCATTTTCCTTTTAAAGAACCACTTTGATCCTAAAGGTTTATTTCCTGGAGGAGGATCAGCCAATTCCTAATATGGTTACTTAAAATTGATTCGATCTCACTATTGACTGCTTCTTTCCAATAAATTGACTCATACAAAGACATAGTTGCTTTAAATGTTTGAGGCTCATTTTCAAGCAAGAATGTCACAAAATCTGGTCCGAAAGAAGTGGATTTTCGCTGGCGATTACTACACCTAGGATCCTCATTAGGTAGTGTATTTTCCGTTGATTCTTCCCGTGGTTGTTTAGGTCTTTCACTTGTCGACTCACATTCGATTTTATAAGGATAAATGTGTTCAAAGAACTCAGCATTATCTGACTCAATTACCATATTCACATGAATTTAAGGATAATCAGATTTCTGAACCAAAAACTGACAGGCTTTACTGTTCACAACATATCCAATAAATACACAATCCACTGTTTTGGGTCCAATTTTCACCCTCTTGGGTAAAGGAACCCCTACCTTGGCTAGACACTCCCACACTTTGAAATATTTCAAGTTGGGTTTCCTTCCTTTCCATAACTCACATGGAATCGATTGTGTTTTGCTACGAGGTACCCTATTGAGTATCTTGTTAGCCATAAGGATGGCTTCCCCCCACAGGTTTCGCGGTGAACCAGAACTGATTATTAAGGCATTCATCATTTCCTTTAATGTTCTATTCTTCCATTCCGCCAAACCATTTGATTATGGTGTATAGGGTGAAGTAGTTTGATGAATAATACCATATTCCAAACATATCTCTGCAAAAGAAGATTCGTATTCTCCACCCCTATCACTCCGAATCAATTTTATCTTTAGATTAAATTGATTTTCCACTTCATTTTTGTATTGCTTAAATGCATCAATTGCTTCATCCTTACTATTAAGCAAATATACATAACAAAATCGAGTGCAATCGTCAATAAAATTTATAAAATACTTTTTCCCACCACCAGATGGTATTGACTTCATATCGCATATATCTATGTGAATTAAGTCTAAAAGTTTTGAATTCCTGTCAATAGACTTATAATGATGTTTAACAAACTTACTTTCCACACAAATTTCACATTTCGATTTATCACATTTGAAATCAAGCAATACTTCTAAAGTAATCAATTTCCGCAAGGCTTTGTAATTTACATGTCCCAAGCGGGCATGCCATAAATCATTTGACTCCAATAAGTAAACATAAGCATAATTCTTAGTAATACTGTCAACAACCATTACATTCAGTTTGAAGAGGCCCTCAGTGAGGTAGCCCTTTCCTAAGAACATCTCATTCTTACTTATTACAACTTTGTCACTAACTAGGACACACTTAAACCCGTTCTTAACGAGCAGTCCAGCAGAAACTAAATTCTTCCTAATAGTAGGAACGTGCAGAACGTTGTTCAAAGTCAGCACCTTGTCGGATGCCATTTTCAACATTACTTTCCCAGTTCTTGCAATCCTTTCTGATGTTTTGTTTCCCATGAACAAATCTTCATCGAACTCAGCAGGAGTGTACATTGCAAAGGCTTCTTTCGTAGAGCAAATATGTCGAGTGCCACCCGAGTCGAGAAACCATTCCTTGAGATTTCCAACTAAGTTGCACTCCGAGATCATTGCATAGAGGTCATTTGCATCTTCCATCTCTTCCACGATGTTTGCTTGACTTTTGCCTTTGTCTTTGTCCTTTCTTGGAGCACGACAGTCAGAAGACTTATGACCAGCCTTACCATAGTTGTAACAGTTGCCCTTGAATTTCTTCTTTGCCTGTTCTGACTTTTGTCCGTTGGACTTCTTTCTCTTTTTGCCTTTGGTAGGAGCTTCTTCAACAATAATAACTCCAATTACTGTCAAACTCTTACGAGACTTCTTTTCGATGATTTTGTTATCTTCCTAAATCTTGAGCCGAATCACAAGATCTTCAAGCTTCATTTCCTTACGTTTGTGCTTTAGATAATTCTTGAAGTCGTTCCACGAAGGAGGTAACTTCTCGATCATTGCAGCCACTTGAAAAGCTTCATTTACTACCATATCCTCAGCAATCAGATCATGGAAAATAAGTTGAAATTCCTACACTTGTGATCCAACAATTTTGCTATCTGACATTTTATAGTCTAAAAACTTTGCGACCACAAACTTTTTCAAGCATGCATCTTCTGTCTTATATTTCTTCTCAAGTGCATCCCACAATTCTTTCGAAGTTGTCATTGCATTATAGACATTATATAAGTCATCCTCTAAAGCACTCAGAATGTAGCCCTTACATAGGAAGTCTACCTGTTTCCATGCTTCAATAATCATGAATTTTTCTCTGTCTGGCATTTCAGCAACAGGCACCAGAGTTTCTTCACTAGTAAATTTCTGCAGACCAAGAGTGGTAAGCCAGAAAAATACTCGTTACTGCAATCCGTTGAAATTCACACCAGAGAATTGTCCCGGTTTCTCTGCTGGTGGTACAACAGTTCGGGTTGGTGCAACAACAACCACAGTGACATTATCATTTGTCATTTCAAAATCTATAATAAACAGAAATCGATACAAATGATTCAGTAAGCAATAAGTTAAATTGCAAACTTAATAGGAGTATAAAACCACGAAGGTTTTTGTCTCCACCAGAAACACAGATTAAAAAATAATAATAGTAATTTCCTTAAGATTGTTGGCCAATCTGTGTTTAAAACAGTAGTACTGATTACCAGAAACTTTGCAAAAACACGAAGTATACCAAAGTTGCAAATGAACCAGTGAAGAACATAAATTAATTCACAAAAATAAAATCTGTAAACACGTACTAGAATCTGAAAAAAATAATAGGAAGAAGATTAAGCCCACTGAATGCATAATGTCCCCTTAAGGAAATTATTCCCCTCTAGTATCCAAGGTTTGATTTGGAATATGTCATCCCAGGATAGAATGATCTCAATCACCAGTGTATTGATACCCAAAACTCTGGTGTCAGCGAGCCACTAAACGACAGTAAAGTACACGAAAAATATTTGTGCAGAAGCAGAAGAAGAAATCAGATTTTTTGTAAGTAAAAAGTTCGAAGAATCAGTGGTATTTATAGCCAAGAAGCACTGGTTCCGAAAGGTTGCAACCTTTCAGAAACCACACAACCATTCCGAAAAGTTTGCAACCTTTCAAATGGTCATGGTTGTTCTGGAAAGTTGCAACCTTTCAGAACAGTCATCTCCAACAGCGGAAAATTCCAATTAAAACGGGAAACTGTTTTAAATAAAATGGGTCACGCGGATCCGAGTCAGGTCGGAACGTTTCGATTATTTAACTAAATAATTGAAAATTTTTGGCCATTTAATTTAATTTAAATAATTAATTAAATAATTAAAACAAACTTTGTCCAAAAAATAATCTCTCAATCGATTTCCGAAGCCGAAGTCGAGCGAGCAAGGACGATGACGGCGCGAGGGGGGTCCCTCTTTCCAACCCTTTGAACAACTAATAGAAGTGTTTATCTATTTAAACACTTCTATTTTTCTTTCCACCACCAATGAGGGAGAAAAGCCTTTTTACTAAAGCATAAGAGAACTTTTCAAGTTCTTCTCTTCTCATCTTCCCTCCATTTCCCATTAACTCTTGCTATATACCCAATAAGCTTCACTACGAGCCACGATTTGTTGATTGTGGACATTGTTATTTGGTGGAGGGAGGTTCGTCCCAAGGAACCTCTTCACCAACGTGTCCACGCTAGGGTGACCAAAGGAGAACACATTTTTGCCGTCAGAGGAAAATATCACAATGACAATTTAAGCACCACATAGTGTACAAAGTTCACTAGCCTTTTTGAACAGACCAGCATGACGCTTAGAAACCGTAACTCCTAAGTTACTCGCCTTCTTAATTTTCACCATGTCAACCTTTTGACGACCCTTGCTGAATTTTCTTGTCATGTCTAAACTATCGTTAAGAAATTGTGAAAGTAAAATTGTGATTTTTGGTCTTAACACCAACAACTTTATATAGGAAATTGTGTTTTAAAATAACTTGGGGAGCCTAGAAATTTATGTTCTTTCCTTTTTTGCATTGAAGAAAAGTATTGACAATGAAAAACATTAGATTCACTTGCCTTTCATTCTTTGTTTCGGTAGATATAAATCTTATTATCATAATTAGACGATAAATATTTTTCCTAATTAGAAGTATATTATTGGATTGCACTTGACTGCCATTTTATTTGAGAACAATTTAAAAAATATATATATTAAATGATTAATAAAACCCTTAGGGGTCGTTTGGTTTGAAGACAAGTTATGTTGGGATTAAATATGATGGGATAAGTTATGATAGTATTAATTATGTTAAGATTATTTCTTATTGGTTGTTTGGTTTGTCAAATATGCATGACATAATTTCTAAGAGTAAGTTGTGTGTTTACATAAATACCCTCTAAGAATAAATTGTTTGTTTATAAAAGAGGGTTTAAGGGGGTAATTTTGTTATTTTATATTTTTATCCCGGGATAACTTATTCTGGGATTAGTACACCACCCACAACTAGGGATAACTTATCCCAATCATAATTATTAATCCTGGGATAAGTTATCCCACACTTTGTAACCAAACAAAGAATTGATGGGTACTAAAAAATTATCCCAGGATTATTTGTCTTTATCCATCACACCAAATGACCCCTTAATGTTTTAATAGTAATACGAATTTTGCATTTACCATTGAATTTTCCTAGTCAATCATCATTTAGAGACCTACAATGTATCACATCAAGCATATGCGGGTGTTTGGATTTATAAATATTATTATTATTTATACCGCGGTTTAGTGCTTGAATTGTAGGTTTTCGCTTAATCACTTTTGATTTTAATATACCGCATTGTTCCGACAGAAATCTCATATTGCATATAATGTCCTGATGGAAAATTTGTAGATTTCTAGTAGACATTTTCACATTTATTTAAGGCTTATGATAGAAGGGAATTAGTTTACAACAAATATAGGAATAGTTTTAGATATATACAATAAAGTAATTAGTTTACAACAAATAGAACAAAGTTTTATTTACATAAAAAATAGTCAAAAATCATAGAAAGTAAACATTGACTATACAATATAGCTCGTTGTAAGTTATAGAACTTAGACATTAACTATACAATATAGTTCACCTATACATGAGCTATACTTTAAATATACATTATATACACTCAAAAAGTTGATCCAAGAAAAAGTAAGTATGACTAAAATGACAGCATTCATAATTTCACAAGTTAAAAATATCCCTCTTCACTCTCAGCAAGACAAAAACACTAATTATTTATTTAGAACTTATATATATATATATATATATATATTAAATTCTATGTATTCCTAATATCACCAAATGTAAGGTAGTAGTTATACATCATATACCAAGTTGAGTGTATAACTAATTCATGAATTAATTATATATTGGCCTTAAATTCCTACCAAACATAGTACTAAATAATACTATACAAATACATGGACTATTTATCCTAACATTCCCTTCCAAATAACTCATTAGTATTTTTCAGTTTCTTTATGTTTCTACAACCTATATAAACTTTGTCCTAATTAAACTTTCTTCTGCTTGTCTCTGCCCAACCTATGTGTTTCCATAATCTGGTATTCCATTAGTGATGAGCTACTAAAGGAATTCTTACCAAAACCCTAAATTTTCATCAGATTAACTTCGCTGGTAGGCGACATCATCAACGCCAGTGATAGATGGCCTACACTCCATGCTGATGAACCACCACCAAAACCACCATTGAACTATGCAACGAATTTTAATAAAGTAGAAGACAAAATCACAATGCCTATCCCTATCAAAGATATTACTTCCATCCATGGAGACCCAACTGTATTATGGGAGGAAGAAGAGGTTCAGATCATGATCATTAAAAAAGATTTACAGTACGCCATAACTAAAAAATTTTCTTATGGCTGGTCAAACCTAGAAAAGATTCATAAAATGATCATTTACGGTTTGAGATTCAAGCCTGTATGTAAGGAAGGATTCTTGAGTGATAGACACATACTAATTCGGCTTACCAATATGAAAGATTACGTACATGTCATGTCAAATCGACATATTTTTTGAAGGCTACATACTGATATAATATAAGATGTGACCTCTAAATTAGAGTGGGAACCCAAGTACAACCCAGAGGAGGAAACTACTATTGCCTTAGCATGGATCTCTTTTTTATCCCTATCACCTAACTTTTTCGTTAAAGAATCCTTGTTTACGATGGCCAAAGCAGTGGGAAAACCGTTACATGTTGTCATAGCTACAATAAGCAAATCTAGACCTAGTTTTGTCATGGTAAAGGTTGAGGTCAACGTATTGAAATAATTTCTTAAACGGATCAATGTTAGAGTTAAGAAAATATATTCTGGGGAAATTATCTCAACATGGATAAAATTCTTATACGATTACATGCCAAAGTATTGCAAATATTGCGAACTTCAATCCGGAGCCATGATTTTTGTCGAGGGTGTTCAAAAAGATACGTAAGCACACTAATAGTATTTACAAATAAGTAGATTGGGGTAGGTCAAATATAAACAGGCCGGATTCGACATAAGCAACTAAATAAAATTCAACTCTACCTCAACACAAACAATAAAATCGAGGAATTATGTTTTTGACATAATATTAAAATGAGTACGACAGAATGTATTTTTTTAAAATTTAATTATGGTTTTGTCTCCATCATTGTTCTATATATATGTTACTAGTATACGTACCTGCATAATGCGGATATAATATTAAAATATTATTTTAATTTTTTTTTATTGTGATATCTTGTTTGAGTATATTAAATCATACAAAAGTTCAACTATCATATTGTTCCTCATTAATGAAATGTAATTCCTCCCCCTCCCACCCACCCTCACCCCATAACTAATTCTATGTGAATAGACACAACGAATAAATTTAATGTATCATACTTTATTATTACTATTATATATATTGTTCACAATTTAAAATCATTAAATTGTTAGTATTGATTTTTATTAGTTTATCATTTAGCTTAATATAATCATTAAATAATTTTCTAATTAATATAAAACATACATATTTATTGTGTTTACTCGTGATTTTTTAATTTTTTTTTAGTGTTGACATCTTTCTAATTTAAAGTTTTATGGACAATAATATGTATATTATTTAACTATTTTATTGTATTCTCAAAATTATTCAAAATATTCTCCCCACCCCTCTTCCCCCCCTTTTTTTTACTGTATTTTTATTACTTTTCGCTAATCTAATTTGAATGAATTTTCTATGTTACACGTCATAAGCAGTTGAATGTTTTTTTATTTCAATATATAGAATACTAAGCTTAAATTTGTTACTTAAATTCTATATTTTAATGTTTCATTATTCATTGATATTTTAGTTATATGATATATAGCTTTTAAGTCTTTTCTCCTTGTAATTGAAAAATATTTTCTCATCTAAAAGTCCTTCAACTTTTTTTATATTATAATTTGTTTCCTAATTTTTTCCTAACTTAATAGTTATTGTATTATTCATAAATTAGTATCGTTACATTAATATGTAAGTTTTTAATAGCTTGTCACTTTATCTAATATTCTTATGGTGCGTAAGATATTAATAAGGCTATCAGTTAATTATATCTATGTACATTTTATAATGGATAAAATTTGTACAACATGAAATTAAAATTGATAAAATTCACTAATAAAACTAGTGATCAATAACTTAAAAAAAAAAGAGAAGTAATCTTAACATTATAAATCATTGTAGAAGTATATGTAAGAAGGGCAAAGAAAGTAAAACTCTTACAAATTTTATTTAAGTTTGAATTCAAATATCATTTTAATTTATTTTTAAAAATCTTTTATCGCTTATCTTTATCCTTGATTTTATTAATACAATAATATTTTTTATAAGCTATATATTTGAATGGAGAGAAATATTTGGAATTAATAAGATCGTTGATAATTAAATTGACTAAAGGGTCACTTGGTTTTAATTATACCAAAGAATTATTTGAAGAAGAAAAAGCAGATATGACTAAAATGACAACATTCATAATTTCACATGTTAAAAACATACCTTTGCACTCTTAGCAAGAAAACAACACTGAAATAAATTGTTCATGATAAACACATTATTTTATACCTTAACTATATTTTAATACCTAAAAAAATGTTATAAACATGAGTAAATGTGTGTCGTTGAGATCTTGGTCACAGTTCAAGGGTACTTATGAATTTTTTTTTTAATATGTATGCTATTTTATAAATTGCGCAAAATACAGTATATATATATATCAACAATACGACATTCAATAAAGATCACAAACGTCATGTAGTGATATATTTGTCTTTTCAATTAGTAAATGTTAAACAACTCACATTTCAAATATTATATTGATTTGTATTGGATTTATTTAACAAATAACAACTCTCTCTAAATAATAAAATTTGTAAGCTAATTTATTTAAATAAATTTACTAGAACAAATATAAAACATAAAACACAGAAAATAAACAAAATCGTTAAAAGGATTGAGTGGTATATCTTTACACAGATTAATACCATGGTATTAAATTCTATGTATTCTTAATATCACAAAATATAAGGTAATAATTAGACATTCTATACCATGTAGGGTGTATAACTAATCCATGAATTATTTATACATAGAAATAATATTAAAATGAATTCGAGAAAATGTATTTTTTGAGACTGTGATCATTAAAGAAGATTTACAGTTTGCCATAATTGGAAAATTTACTTATTGCTCGTTAGAACTAGAAGAGATTCGTAAAATTAGTCCTTTACGGTGTGAGATTCAAGGCTGAGTGTAAGGTAGGATTCTTGATTGATAGACACATCCTATTTTGCCTTACCACTATGTAAGATTACATACATGTCATGTCTAAACCAACATATTTTTGAAGTCTAAAGACAGGTATTCTATCAAATGCACTCTAAATTAAAGTGGCAACCCTAGTTCAACCTAGAGGCGGAAACTTCTACTGCCTTTGCATAGATCTCTTTTCCATCCTTATCACCTAATTTTTTTCATTAAAGAATCCTTGTTACGATGGTCAAAGCAGTGGGAAAACTGTTACATGTTGACATGGCTACAATAAAAAAATCTATACCTAGTTGTGTCAAGGTAAAAGTTGAAGTCGACTTATTGAAAGAATTTCCCAAATGGATCAATGTTGGAGTTAAGAAGACATCTTCTGGGGAAATCATCTCAACATGGATAAAAATCTTATACGATTACAATATTTCAAATATTGCATACTTCAAGACGAAGCCATGATTTATGTCGAAGGGGTTCAAAAAGATAAGTAAGCATACTAGTAGTATTCACAAATGAGTGGAGCAGGGTGGGTCAAATATAATTGGGTCGGATTTGATATAAGCAACTAAATAAAATTCAACTCTACCTCAACACAAACAATAAAATCGAGGATGTATGTGTAACACCCCAAAAATTTCTAAGTTAAGACCCGAACTATTCTTCATTTACTTGTAGGGTCATATCGGGTGGTTCTTAAATTATCCATATGTGTAAAGGTAAATTATTTAGTGTGGGAATGATTTTGGATATCAATTAAGGTCACTAGAAACTCCTAGCACAAAGTTGAGTTGAAAGTTTACTTACCGATTAAGTTTTGATGTATGATTTTCTTTGGGTAAGCTTCAAAATGACCATATCTCTTAGAATATGAAGAGTTACATGACCCATAACCTATCAAATTAAAGGTATCTGAATTTTCTTTCCAACGCCACTAATTTCGCAACTAAATTACCTGCGTATTTTTTAAATTCGAGTACTAATTACCTACGAAGGTTTTTCCATCAAATTTTAATTGGCCAAAAAATTCTCAGGTGAAGGTGATCAAATTACTTGGGGATTTTACTGTATTATTCCTATGAAAATCCCCAGGTAATCAACACTTTTCTTGTAGTGTGTGTCATGGCTTTGTTGAGGATATTATAGTGACAACAATAATATAATAAAAATAAGCTTTCAAGGGATTAATTTTACAACTTAATTCATTCGTGTGACTAATTAGATAGCAATTGATCCAGTGCAAGCATCCAAATATATTTGTTGAAATTATTTATGATTTGGTAAAGGGTAAAAAATATTCTTAATTGTGTAAAATTAAATAAAAATGTCATTACTTAATAGTTTCATTTAAAAGTACCTTTATAGTTAAGAAAGGGAAGTTTAACATCCATAAGACCATAACTAACGACTAGCACATCATATTCATCCCACAAATTTCTTTTCTTACGCTAGAGAAATAGGCAATGTCTTCTTAAGTTGTTTTTATTGAGCAAAAGTGACACAAATTAGATTAATAATTAGTGAGTTGAAATTCATCTTGACTTGTTCTTAACTTTTTTTCTTTCCTTTTTTTTTTAGATAAGTATCAAAAACTCACCTAAACTATCTTATTTTTTTTAGAATGTGAGTTTTATACCTAAACTATTACTTATTAGTTTGAGAAACACACCCCTCTCTTTTATTACATTCTCTTCATGGTGTGTGTACCACACTCTATCTTTTATTTTAAAAAATTTGTCACATCACACTCCACATGGACAAAACATTTCACCTTGACAAAAATCAAATAAATTATTAGCTTAGTGAAAATTAAAGATTAAAGAATTAGTAACCCAAAATAATAATATTTTTTTATAAAATAAAATGTAAAATATTTTTCTTACCCCCGCCATCACTTCCTCTCACCGTACCCCCCTCCCCCCGCCATTTTTTAGTGTTTTTTGTTTAAATATCTTTTATAAAAGTATTTAATTTTTTTTTACTTCATCTCTCTTTCCCTCAAATAAGATATTATTTTATTTTTTTAATGTAAATAAAATAATTTTTTTTTTTTTGGAATGAGTGGGTGGTTTTGGGGTGGGGGGAGGGGGTGGGGGAGGGGAAGGGAAGGGGTGAAGTATGATTTTTTAAAAAACATTTTATAAAAGAAATTTAAAAAGATAAAAGGACGGGGGATGTCCGTGGGGGGAGGGAGGTGGTGGAGTGGGGCAAAAAATATAATTTTTTTGGGATATTAATACTTTAATCTTTAATTTTTAATCAATACTAATAGTTTATTATTTAATTTTTGTCAAGGTAAGATAATTTATCCATGTGGAATGTCATGTGTCAATGTTTTTGCAAATAAAAGAGAGTGTATTACACACACCACTGAGGTGTGTTTCTCAAACTGATAAGTGATAGTTTATGCATGAAACTCACACTCCTAATTATTTAGGTATGAAACTCAAAAAAGTATATGGTTTAGGTGTGTTTTTGATACTTTATCTCTTTTTTTAAATAAAAAAATCATTTAGACCCATGTTATATAAAATTCTAATTATCTATAATAGGGGGTGAAACAAAGTGAGAACAACCACCACGATAATCGATTTTGGCGTAAAAATATATCAATCAATTCATGCCCATAATAAAATAAAAGTATAGCATCTCTAGTTCTATCAAGTCTATATGGATCTAACGACCAACAATTTATATTATAAAACCTCGATAAAGCCACTTGGAAATAAAATAGTCACCAACTAGAGTAGATATTGTTTGGTTTGAAAGAATCAAAGTGTCATACGAAAGCTTACAATTGTAAATAATATCGGGATAAATCATATGACAAAAACTTATTAAAAATGAAAATATTATTATATGATTTGGCCAATTAGCCTACATATTTATTGGATACTCGGATTAAGATTTTGTTGGATGTGTTGACACTAGAAAGTCCACATTTGGTTACTTGTTCCGATTAGCTGAAGGAGCAATATCGTGGAAGAGTGCTAAGCAATCTGCCATTGCTACATCCACAATGGAAGTAGAATTTGCGGCATGTTATGAAGCCACAATTCATGCATTATGGTTGCGAAACTTCATTTCAGGACTTGGGGTTGTCGATACCATTACCAAGCCGCTGAAAATTTATTGTGATAATACTGCAACAGTATTCTTCTCCAAGAACGATAAGTACTCCAAAGGTGTCAAACATACGGAATTAAAGTAGTTTATTGTCAAGGAAGAAGTTCATAAACAAAGAGTGTTACTTGAGAATATTAGAACTGATCTCATGATTGCAAATCCGTTAATAAAGGGCTTAAAACCAAAGACATTTAAAGAACATGTTCAAAGAATAGGTCTTGGTTGTACTTATGATTGATACATTTATGATATTTTTACACTCTGAGCTCAATTATGTCTTTCTGATATATATTAATGAATTTCTTGTTTCTCATAATGGTGTATACATTAGTTGTGCAAATGAGACCATAATGTTATATGTTTTATAATTTTCAATTTAGTAGTATATGGAAGGAAGTATGTAGCTTAAAATTTATGTACAACCGCCATAACTCGCATTAGTAGTTTGTTATATTGTGGTATGTATGATGAACATTATAGAAGAGATTTATTGTATGAACAACTAATCTTTATGAAATATTAATGTTATATGGTCATTGGGCCAAGTGGGAGAATGTAAGAATTATTTCTTAGTTATGAACCAAGTTTACTAGTGGCCCAAGTTTACTTGTTGCTCAAGTAATAGCGTAAATAATATTTAATGATTAATAAATCTCGTATGTATATTGGTTAGTTGATGGACGTACCTGATTAAGTCTTAACCTCTATAAATTGGTCTTCCATCCTCCCATTAGGGTTACCACATATTCTCTCTACAATAATTTCATCGTTGACGGTTGTGGTAACGTAAGGCTAAGGTAAAGAGGTAGAAACCAATTTACGACTAACGCTTCCGCCTTCTCTCCGATAATGTCTTCCTCATCAGGTATGTGCTTCTAACGATCTCTATGTAAGATTATCGTGTTCAAAATACTGATATGTATTAAAATATTTAATCTTACAGAAAACACCAAACAAATTGATCTCATTTGCATCAATCTCATATTTTCATTCATTTTATGATTGAGCTCCTTAGCACCACATTTACATTCACATGTATATAACATAAAAGTATTCAAAACTTTAAGTTGATCCCCTAGTAGTTTTTGAGATTATTGCATCCCTTGATCCTTGGTTGATGTTATTGAAATCTCTTTGAGATTGAAAAAGTTTTGAACCATCTGGCCGACTATGTCTATCTTGCAGTTCCTTCTATCGATCTCAAATTAATTTATTTTGTCCCTACCTTCAAATCAGCCCCCCTCTCCCCCCACCCCAAAATAAAATAAAAATAAAAATTTAAAGCTTGTTTTTAAAAACTATTTTTAACTTCAATTTTTTTTATATTTTACCCCACCCTCACCCATACCCCCGAGCCCCCTACCACCCCCTGCATGCCCCCAAAAAATAAATTAAAAGTTATTTTTAAAAGATATTTCCAATTTCAATTTTTTATTTTTTTTATCCCACCCCCACCCCTACCCTTGACCCCCCCCTCCCCATCAGCCCACCACCAGCCCCCCACCCCCTTCCGAAAAGAAAATTTGAGTTTGTTTTTTAAAAAATATTTTCTACTTCAAAATTTTATTTTTTCACCCCTACCCTCGACCCCCCTCCCCGCCAGCCCCACTACCACCCCCCACCCCAAAAAAAAATTTAAGTTTGTTTTTAAAAAATATTTTCAACTTCAAAATTTTTATTTTTTCACCCTTACCCTCGACACCCCCACTTGCTAGTCCCCCTACCCCAGCCCCCCGCCTCTACCCCAAAAAAAAATTAAGTTTGTTTTTAGAAAATATTTTCAATGAAAAAATTATTTTCTGATATTTTCTCAAAAATATTTTTCATTCATAAATCAAACAGTAAATCTACTCACCAATCAAACATGAGAAAATATGTCCAAAATCTACTTGTTTTTCAGGAAAACATTTTCTAGAAAAACATTTTTCTTTCATACCAAACACACCCTAAATTCATTCCAAATGAATCAGAGGCATTCAACTGAATGATAAGAATGAGATAAAGGAAGAAATCCGGTTCAGCTTTTTTAGTAGAAACATTGGAACCTCCTGCAAAATTGATCTCCTCTATCGATGATCCACTAAAACATTGGGTTTCTAACCTTTTTTATGCTTTAAATCATATTTTTTGTTATTGGTGTAATGATATTTCTCAAATAATAATAATTGTAATACCTTTTTTCTTCATTATTGGTTATTAATATCTTCCTCAAATAAATATTATAATATTTTTTCAATATATTATAGATTATATATTTTAATTTATTTGTAAAATAATTGAAAGTTTTACTTTTGTTTATTTTAATAATAAAATTATAAAATTGAATATACATGAGACTACGCCCAATAGATCCATAAGACTTACATCCCGTATCTCGATGCTTACGTCTTGTCCCATACTTCATAAAATGTTTCGTTTCACGCCCCGCTTTTTAAATACTGATCATATAAATTTATTGAGTGTCTTTCTAGGTGAAATTTCAATAATTGAATGACTTTTGAATTATAAAACAAAGTTGAGTGACCTCCTAAATGAACTATCATAAGTTGAGTGACTTTGGAGTAATAAAATAAAATTGAGTGACTTTCTAAGTGAATTATTCTAAGTTGAGTGACCATATGATGTATTATCTACCAAACATACCCTTACTTTATGTTTTCCTCATTTTCTATAGTCCCTTAAACGTGGTGGTCATTCATTTGTGTCATAACATATCATTCTTAACATTTTTGTTACATAAAAGTCATTAACTTTAAGGCAAATCGCACAAACATATTTTCTATTTTATACCATATAAAAGTCATCTAATTTTAAGTTTACAACACAGCCATTTTTTCTATTTTTTTTGTCAAATAGAGTTATGAATTATGGTTTGCTCCTTTGGTAAGATTATATAAAAATTGGGGAAATTTTGATAGTTTTTATAAGGGATAAGGGTCTGAAAAATATCCCAACTTTGGTCGGATTTGTTGTTGCGATACTAAACTTTCATAAGAACCTATTACCTCCCTAGACTATTTAATGCCGTATTTTTTACCCCTGAACTATTTAATAGTGTATTTTAAAGGTATATATGTGTCCACGTGGACACATTACTATTTATAATTTTGCATTTTTTCATGTCCACGTGGGCAAATATATATGTTTATAATACGGTATTAAATAGTCTAGGGAGGTAATAGGTCCTCATGAAAGTTTAGTATCGCAACAGCAAATCCGACCAAAGTTAAGGTATTTTTCAAACCCTTATCCCTTTTTATAACTTATAAGATTTTCATATTAATAAAAAAAAGTACAACTTCAAAAAATTCAAACTACATATCTAAACAAACGTCAACTTCATATCAATCTGATTTCATACCACATGTCCAAACGGGCCATTGTCAATCCATCAATTGCTTAATTTAAATTACATATCTAAACAAAATTGCACCATGCCTCACAATTATAAAAAAAAAAATACCCCATTGAGGTGGACATGTGCATCCGATATCTATACTACTAATTAATTAAGTGAAACAATTAGATTTTCTTGTTGTGTAATGGGTTGTGTCAAAAAACAAAACAGAGGGATTAGAGACCGACAAGGCTCTATCTTTAATAAATGACTTATGCTGTCCTTTCTTCCTTATGTATACATTGGAGCAACTCTTGAAACCTAACCAATCTTTTGTTTGTCGAAGCTGTACACAACATATTCAATCCCTCTATCAAAATCTTTCTGTTATGCAAGTTTTCCTTGACGATATGACAAAGGAACACAAAGATGTTGGAACTCTCAAGGTCACATAAAAGACGATTAGAGATGTACTATACAAAGCAGAAGATAGAATTGATTCAAGTCTAAGAAGCGTTATTCTGGCTGATTGCACAAAAAATAGAGAAGGGGCTTGAAAATTCTTCGAGGAAGAATTGCTAAAAGTGGAAAAAGATATTGATTCTCTCAGGGAAAAAAAGTGATGCAGATTGAGTTTAACAAGCATGGAAGCAAATCTGCAGAATTAGAAACAACACCCTCACCAGAAGAAAAATCAATTGAGGAAAATGACAAGTTAATTGTTGGGATGGTGGATGACTTCGCCACCATACTTGATCGCCTCACTACCCAAAATGACAAGTTAATTGTCATACAAATTTTTGGTATGGGCAGTATATGTCACTATTCAAAAATGGACGTGATGACACTCGTCTTATTCTACTAAAACAAGTCAGCCTAGAACCCAACCATTATGATAAAATGCGAAAATACAATAAAAACAAAAGTTTAATACTAAATTACTAATGTGGATAATGAGTCAACATAACTTAATTCCCAAAACCTGATTGTCACGTGCACAAGCCTCTAATGTATTACAATAGATTTGAAAGAAGATACGTAACTCTAAAATGATATTGTTTCTCGAATAGAACAAGATCATAAATATTAGTGAAAATGTCTGTTGAGATGACAATAAACTACCTCACAGGTCTCTATAAGAAGCCTCATACAAGAAAATAAGAAAGAATATCATGAAGATCCGAGCTCATAACGTACACAAATGTAAAAGCAAGGGGTGAGTACCAAACCACACGGTACTTAGCAAGCGAACTCCTAAACACAAGTTAAGAATATTGAATACGGGTATTCCTACCATCCCAACTGAACATCCACAACAACAACATGCATAAAATTAGTCTAACCTAATCATTCACAAATAATATAGCACATAGCTCAATAACAGCACTTCGACAATTTCAGATCAATAATACACGAGATCAAGTTCACCAATCGCAAGTTCCATAGAAAGGCACTTAGAAGTTCACAATAATAAATATATGCATTGCAATTAAATCTAATGTCAAGTATAGTGATGCATGTCTTACCTAGTGATACACACCCGTTGTCTCTCAGTCTAAGATCCATGGGGGGACATACCTGTCCATGCATCCGTCGCAGTGTGCGACATGACCCTCGATAGTAAAATCAGTTGCCACGTGTGACACGTCCATTGATAATAGAATTTGTCGCAACGTGTGATACGTTCCTCAAATCATAATATACGTCGCGGCGCACGACACATCCCTCAAAATGATACATCCTCTTTAATTTCTTATTCTTCCTCAATTCACATAATACTTGTCACAAACATGTCTCAGAACCAATGCAAATGACTTGTTCACACAAATAATGGGGAGATGACCATTTTCATAAATAATAATGCACAATTCAGAACATCACAATCGTGATACAACATCAACAATGAATCAGTAATCCTTTCAAACCATTCTCAACACATCACACAACAATAATTAATTACATTGCCTTTTATTACCCCTTTTTCATCATTAAAATTATTCAATACGGATAAGTCAACCCATCACCAAGTCTCATTATTCTCCAACACATACCACAAGGAAATACACAATTCTATACACTTAACAAGAGTTGAGAAATCCTCTTGCCTCAAATAATTGAACAATCACTCTGGGACTTGAGTCTTCCCCATTTGTTGGGCTTGCAAATTAATGCAATCTATTCAAATAAATAATCATAGTAAAATTTCAAAACTAGCAACACCCATATTACTATATTTCTAGCTTAGACTCAAAAACTCAGCAAAATCTATAATCAAGTTCCTAATCTTGATGCTAATTAACACGTCAAGCCTCATATTTTCTAATTTCAAGCTTAGGATTAAGTCTTAATTCCTCCAAATGTGATAAATCTAATATTATTCATATAATACAATATATCTAATAATTAGTTATCTATCTCAATATATCAAAACTTGAATCATAATGTGATAAGCTTAACAAGATTTTCGACGGAAATTTTGAATAGGCCATCAGGATCCTTAGACCAGGAATTTAACTTGCAAATTAGCCTATTTTAAACAAAAATAAACAGCATAATCAATTATCCTAATGATTCACCAATCATTGGCATCATTAATCCCTATTCACTATTTATCAGCATTATATTATTGATCACTACAAATAAGTTTGCCTTATTTCTGGCCAAACAACATCAACAAACACATAATGGCATTCCCCCCTCCCCCCCCCTCCCCCCGCCCCCCTTATTAACATTATTATACTAATGTAAGTGGCATATCCTAATTTCATATAAAGAAAAAGAGTTTGAGCTTCACTTAGCTCTGACCTGAAGATGTGTGCGCCTCCCCTTTGCCAGTCGTCCAACTCCCCCTCGCCTATTCCTTTTTTTTTAATCTATTTTCTTTCTAAATAAAATAATTATGTATTGAAAGCAAAAAATCCTAGCAACTTATTCTAATAAATATGGGTCAAGTGGTATTAAATAAATTATGGGTTAGCCCATTGGTCATAAATTAAACTGATTATTTAAAAATTATCCATCAATTAATTAATTATAGTTATACGAATAGTTCAAAATTCCCAAACCAATTTCATAAATGGATCATAAATGACTGGGGAAGGGGTAAAATGGTAACCTTACAAAAATTTCCAAACATGACCTTCCGGATCATTAAATTATCAACCACAAAAAATTATGTTCGTCCTCGAACATAAAGAAAAAGAAGGAAGAATAATCGATGTTACCAAAAGCTTGAGTTATGATCTTTCTGATGAGTCTGTGTTCATCTCTCAAAGTGAGCTCCTCCTTAAGACCATTTCATCAAGATCAACTACTAAGAAATGAAATTTCAAACTAAATTTGGAAAATTTACAAATCAGGTGTGATTACGAAGCCAAAGACTAACCCATGAACCCAATCTGAACCGAAATCCACAGGACCGTAACACCATTATCAAGACAAATCTTTTCTCACACAACCCACAATAACATTCCGATTCAATACCGGCTACAATCAGAAGTGAACCTAAACCAACCACCAAACACTCATAATGCACAAATTATCACTGATCTTAGAAAAATTCCCTTCTCACAGCATAATCTTTCCATGAGCTTAAGTTATAAAAATTTGATCTTTACACATCGGTTACTCATCAAGGGAGAATCAAACTTATCTAACCCAATGAAGAACAAGATCAAGTAACCACCCAACAAGCGGTACACCCGAGAATGCAGAACTTCTAACAACATGATCAAAATGCTAGACCAGTAACTGTGATTATAGACAACCCTTAAGAATGGTAGAAATAGATCCAATGCCCTCCACATTCAATCACACATAGCCGAAACATGACCTCGACTACGAGATGTATACTAAAACTATCGAAAAATTATATCTATTCACGGTAGCTCTTCTATAAGTTCTCATAAGAAATGTTGTGCGTGTAGAATCACCGGTATACTTCAACTATCCCAAACAACACCAAATATTTCATAATGAAATATTCCCAAGGATGTCAGCCTACCATGAGGAAAACATGCGAGGCATAAGCAGTAAATCATACTCCAAATAATGTCCAAAATGAGGAAGGTGGTCAAATAAAAAAATACGGAACCAAGATCGAATAAAAAAAGATACTCCTTCCATAGTGCCCATATCAAACATTTCCATTCATCTGGCTCCATCTCTTTGATTTTTAGCCACATGTAATCAACCAGTTTGGTCCTTTTTACAATCGTACACATACTGGATTTATTAAAACCTCACATACTTCTCACAGTACTCCACTAAAGCCAATACTCTTAATACTAACAAACATCATAACCATACCGGCCATTTACCTTACTCTCAAACTGTCATTTGTATCAAAGTTTTCTTAGAAAACATTGCCGCCTTCAAAAATTTCAAACTATGGCTCCTTCTCTTTCCATTTAAGCATCCCATGATTGATATGAGTCCCACCCAAGGCTGATAGCCCTAATTTTAAATCTGATAGCACCTTTTCTTCAAGATAAAACTATTGAATCACGTTCAATGTCAACGCCACACAATCATTCACATACCAAGTCTCAACTACCATTCAAACAATCATATACCTCATTCCAAAACTTAGAGAAATTCCTGGTCACCCCCGATAATTTTGTAAACTATGAGTATATAATCTCTATTTACCATCAAGTTCTTATGTAACACATCATAACAGTTTGCATAGTTTCATCAACAAAGTAGTTTCAATCCCCTCGAAATCCTCATTAACCATGTAGAACTGTAGGTCCATACTGTTGCACATCCATAAGTTACCTACCATATACATTTTGTAACACGCTACTAATATGATGTCTATATACATTTTGTAACACTCTTACTCAAGTTGGTGCATATATATTAATCATGCTCAACTTGTTGCAAAGGTAATCGACTCGAGTTCAATTAACCACTTTTGTAAGAAAATCAGCTAGTTGCTCTCTTGTCTTCACATAGCTAGTAGAAATCATGTTTTCTTGCATCTTCTCATCAATAAAGTGACAATTAACTTCAATATGTTTAGTTCTTTCATGATACAATGAGTTTAAGGTAACATGAAGACCAACTTGATTAGCACATTAATATTTTGCTAGCGTATGATGCTTCAACCCCATTTTAGTTAAAAGATGATAAATCCACATAATTTCACATGTAGACTATGACATAGTACTCAAATTATGCACTGGACCGAGATACAAAACTTTGCTTCTTACTCTCCATACTACAAAGTTTCCTCCAACAAATATACAATATCATGAAGTGGATCTTTTGTTAATTTTGGAACCAACCCAATCAACATTCGCAAAACACTTAATAGGAGTATAATTGTGATTTCTATACAATATGCCAAGTCCACGAGCTCCTTTCAAGTAACATCGAATCTGTTCCAAAGTTGCCCAATGTTTGACCGTAGGTGTAAGCATAAACTGACTTACAACACCGTAAAGGCAATATCCAGATGAGTTATTATGAAGTAGTTTAACTTCCTAACTATCCTATACCTCTCTAGATTATCAAAATGTCTCTATCGTCTTTCATATGATGCACATTGGGAACCACTAGAGTACTGCAAGGTTTGGCTACAATTTTTTTCTGTTTCTGCAAGTAGGTCAAGAGTATACTTTATCTAAGATAGAAGAAGAATTCCCTTCTTGATTTTATTTACTTCTACTCCCAAAAATATTTCAACTGGCCGAAGCTATTCGAATGAAGCTGAGCATGCAAGCAAGACTTAAGGGAAGAGATACCCTCAGAATCACCTCCTCTTATGACAATGTCATTAACATATACAACAAGAAGGATAGTGTCAACTTCATATTGTTGGTAGAAGACAGAGTGATCACATTTACTCATATTCAGTCCAAACTCTTAAACTACCTCACTGAACTTGCCTAACCAAGCTTGTGAACTTTGCTTCAAGCCATACATGGACTTTTTCAAATGACAGACTTTCCTATACTCTTATAGAGAAAAAAACCTGGATGGTTGGTCCATATGCACTTTCCCTTGAAGATCACTATGAAGAAATGCATTCTTGATATCCAACTGATGTAAATGCCAATTACCAAAAGCAACTAGAGAAATGAAGAAGAGTACATAAGTGAGTTTGGCAACTAAAGAAAAAGTGTCTGAATATTCCACCCTGTAAGTCTGAGCATATCCTTTAGCTACAAGCCTGGCCTTAACTTTAACTGTGAACACCCACTTACATCCTACTGATTTCTTCACATTGGGTAAATCCATCAAATCTAATGTGTGATTTTCATGTAATGCATATATTTCCTTAAGCATCGCATTTGACCATCCAGGATGATGCAAAGTCTCCTTCACTGTTTTGGGTACAGAAACATATTCTAGAGAAGCAATCAAGGATCTAGAATATAGGAGATAATCGATCATTGGAAACAAAATTAGCAATAGTATATGTGGATTTGCAAGTCCTTGTAGCTTTATAAAGAGCAATAGAGAGGTTAAGATTTTCTGGAGGATGAGTTGGTGCAGGGCATGTATCATCAGTCTCTCGACTCCACGAATAAACTTGAAAAATTGGCAGTCTTGTTGGAACATGTCATAGAGTCACTAGGAGATTGAAGAATAACATCACTTGATTCCACAACACTACAACAAAATTAGGATTTAGTGGCAATTATTTAACGGCGATAATATAATTGCCGCTAAATAGTTTTTATAAGCAACATGTACCGACAATTAACCTTAAAGTCACTAAAAATAACCCTTAATAACAATTACTTTTAAAAGCCAATAAAAAGAAATATCCTCTTTTACCCTCAAATACCCAAACATTCTCTTAGTCAAATTTTATTTCATTCTCAAATTTTCAAAATACTCGATCTATCTTCTCCATTCCAACTGAAGATTGGGTTGATTTGATGCATCCTTCCATGTCTACGATGGATCTGAGCTGAAGCATGCATCAATTTTTTTTCTTTCTGCACGAATTGAGGCAGAATAAGCGGTAATCTCTCTTTCTCTTTCTTGCCGCTCAGTCTCTCTTTCTCGATCTCTCAATATCTCATTCTAGTTGGTAATCCTTCTTTTCTCAGTGTTATTTTGATAAATGCTGACATGCATATGCTATCAACTTATAATTATGCTTTTTTATCTTTAGTTTTCTTCTGATTTTCATTAATTAATGTGGTATAACTTTGAGGAAAACATAGTTGAAAAAACTGTTGTTTGAAACTTGAGGATGTTATGGGAGAAGTTTTCCCTTTCAGAATAGCTGTAGGAAAACTTATACTCTGGCACAGTTTTCTAGCTTTTGATTAACTATTAAATTGTTGATTCATGATTTATTCCTTCATATCTATTGATTCGAAAAGCCGCAACTGTAACTCATTTAGTAGGATTTTGACATTAAACCTAAATTAACCCAATAAGGTGCTTTGTACAGCTAGAAATTCTGCTTGTTGTAATAAACTAAATTCATCAAATTTACTGTAACACTGGATGACGAGGAAAACTGACTATTTTTTGTACTCGAAGGTATCTTGTGGAATTAATCGAGGTGCAAAAGTTGGCTCGGACACCATGGTCATAAAAAACTTAATCGTTTTTGATTTGTTGACATGAGAGGGGCTAGTTTTGTAAAGGCCTTTGTGTGTGAGTGACTGACTGTTATGGAAAGGTTTAGTTGGAAAGAAGTAGTTTGTTAGTTACTAAACTTATTTCTAAATTCTGGTCTATATACGTTTCTTATATCAATGTGGTCGGAGATTGAACTGTCTCTCTCTCTCTCTCTCATTTTAGTTATAAGAGAACTTGAATGTAAGAAATAGTAGGTATGAGAGGATTAATGTTAGGACACTATTTCTAAGTTAATAACTTCTTATATGGAGCGAAAAAATTTCCCTATTAAATAAAGCAAATGGTTTCTTATGAAATGTTTGAACACATAACAGGAGCAATTGGTTGTAAGAAACAGTCCAGAGCATTATGCCATCATATAACACTTGAATTTGTCATGGAGAGTTTTCTGACTCTAATTTGAATAAGGATGGTGTTTGTTCCGTGAATCTTTTCTTCAAATCTGCATTCTTGATTTTCTTCTACAGGTTTGAAGAAAATAGACAAGTAGAACGAAAATGCGAAATAGAGTTGGTAGCAGATTGGTAACCGAACAACGTCATGATGAAAAAGTACGACCATACATTCAACAATTAATAAAAGCTCGGAGCTTCTCTCAAGCCCAGACATCTGAGGATAACAATTCTATTGACACTGTTGTTGAGCTTAACAATGAGCCATGTTGTTTCTTGAAACTTAAATTTATAGATTATCTCCATAATAAGATCTAATTACATGAGAATGTATCTAGTACTAGTTGAATCTAGGATTATATTCCATCTTTTGATAGTTGCATACATCCCCAAGAACATAGAGATCTCTCCTCTTAATTTTCTTAGGCTCTCTATCAACCTCTTACCAGAAATATGAAAAATCATACATCTGCTTGTTAATTGTTGATACAAGTAGCAGTGAGTTGTTATATTTTCCTCTCTAAATGATTGGTGAGTGTTTGACGACGAAGAAAAGACAAAGTTGGTGGAGTTTGTGAAGGTATCAAATTATTATTCTTAACAAGCTAAGTATCATTTCTTTTTATACATGATCTTATCTTGTTAACTTTTGTCTATCTTTTCAGAAAAAGTTCTCCATTCCGATATGTGGAGAAGTCGATAGGAAAAAAATGGAGAGACTATAAATGTGACTTGAAGGCTTTGTATGTGACCAAATATAAGACCAAAGATGCCTTGATGAAAAATAGACCAAGTAACATACCAAGGGATCAATGGAACCCTCTTGTCTCGTATTGACTTTTTGAAAAAGCGAAGGTTAGTGAATACATTTCTTGATTAGTAGAACCTATATTATAAATCTCCTGTAACTTTGTATTTTTATTTCCAAAATATGTTTTGAACTCCTAAATAGTTACACTACTTTATATTTGTTTTTTTCGTAATACAAATTTACTGTTAGAATGCTGCCATTGCTTCTATTTATGCTAGAATGCTGCTACTGCGTGCATCTATTTTATTACTTTAAAATAGTTATCTCTAACCTCAAAGCATTAGAGATAACTACCTCGTGGAGTACAAAATAGGTAAGTAGATTCACTGGGATTCAATACTCGGTGAGTAGTTTCTGCCATATACGAGAAGATACAGTACAAGCACAGAAAAGATGAGAGAGACTCTCATTAGCCATAACAACACAGAGGACAACTAGGATCTACAAACATTCCCATTTCAACAATTTGTCCCTATTGTATAGTTTGTTTTGTGCAGCCAGTCTCAAGTTGTGCTTTCGATATTACATTCTTTTTACAAAGTTTTTTCACTATTTTTTTCAAAGAACTTAAGTAATATGTTGTACTAGTAAGAACTGATGTTTTGTTTTCTCATTCTAGAAGCGTAGTCGAGCAAATAAAATCAGTAGAGCTACACAAATAATGGCTCACACAGGAGGATCCAAAAACATAGCAACTGTCACGACCCAACCCACCGGGCCGTGCGGGCACCCACTCTAATACCTCAATAGGAGAACCCTCATATCCCAATAGTAAAAAACATGCGGAAATTTTAAGAAAACAGAAATAAATATAACACTATGATTTTATAAATAACTCCTTTAGGCACACTATTAGTTAAACTGCAAGGTAATTTAAACAACTCACAATGGATCTAGTCTAAACAGGTACAAGAGCTACTAAAAGTACAACTGGACATGATAAATAAAAGACACAGCTCCCACCATACGGAAGGAAGTATAGAAGCTGCTTGAGATTTTCTTCGTCTTACCCTAATGAAACATCACCAATCCTGCATCCAAACTATGTCAAAAGACATAACAAAAGTAGTATCAGCACAAAACACACGTACTGGTAGATATCATCGGTCAACCTGACGCCCACCACATAACATAAGAAATCAACTAGTAAGATCATGTAATAAACAACTCGATTCTCCACCTTCACCCCTTTCATTGAAATACCTCCAATCACACTAGCATTCTAACTACTAACCCCTTTTTAATCAACCCACTTACCAGATTCTTGATCATAGCTTAACCATTCTAAACACATAAGAAATTTACGAAGTACAAACACCACCAAGTCAACTAACCGTACACGTCCTACCTTACTTCCTCGTCACATTACCAACAATAGTCACATAATACCCTGATTCAAGCTTTCTTAACACAAAACCAACCTCTTTTCCCCAAGGTGAAATCCACCTAAGCATTTTCCATTGCATTCACTATCTCTACCCTGGCCATTACAACCAACTATAATCGTCATAACACGGGTCCACTAAGTACAACATATACAAACCAATACAATACTTTACTCACAACGTATACCAATCGTATACAATATTGTCAACAAGTACATGAACAACGAATAACTCACATTTATATCACATCATTGGTCCTCTCACAGAATCCAAACTCAAATTGTTAGCATGCCAGAACGTGGCAATCGATCCCAAGTTAGTATGCCGGAACGTGGCAGCCGATCCCATGTTTATGCCTGAACGTGGCAATCTGATCCCATATTATGCCGGAACATGGCAATCCGATCCCATATTACGCCAGAACGTGGCAATCCGATCCAAGTTAGTTATGTCGGAACGTGGCAATCAGATCCCATTCACACACCACAATCACAAACACTAGTGCATCATCAAAATCATACATTTAAGTCCTAATTTCATGGTAACAATAATTCATCTATCTCATTTAGAACAAGTGTGATCAACATTGCAATATTCATACATATACAAGTATCATAATGAAGCAAGAACAAACATACAATACACAATCATAGAATCACAACCATCACCTACAAATTACTCCTCAATCCCTATCGCATATGTAATAATTGACCATACTCAGCCCTAGTTCATCGTTAGTATTTCTCAATAGGTTTTAATCACCATTCATCATTATACCTCAATTTCATCACTTCAATTATCGAATGTCACATACATTCATGAATCTAGTTCCACTCTTGATTTCATGTCCTCATTCTTGACCCAATTCTATCCATGATATCAATTCTAGGTTATTCTAGCAACTCATCAATTCCTCCTCACAAGGTATAAACCCACATAATTTGACTTCTAAGGATTATTCATGTAATTTACTCGATGCACAAAGGTCTACACACAACCCTACCATTGATTTACATATATCACGTAGTAAGCACATATTTAAAACTACTCAATTGTATACAACCTAGACTACCTGGGCGCCAAGCAGTTGTACAGAGTTTTTGACTTCAATTTGAGTTTTCTGGGTTCGTGACGGTGAATTTAGCCAAGAATTCGTAAGATTTCACCATCCCCACGCTATAAATCTTCTTCTCCATCCTTCCCAAGCTTAGAGCAACTTTTCTGAGGTTTCTAGGTTGTTATACGACTTATTTAGGTATTTTAGGAAGATGGAGAAAAAATGATTTCTCAAAATTTACATTCTGCCTCGCTTATCCCGCTCTAGCGCCAACTTATCCCGCCTTGGCGGCGGCGCCCCAGTGGCACCTGGCCCCCCGGCAGGTCAGTAGCCCAAATTTTCTTGAATCTTTGCTTGTCCTAATTAATGACGGTTCGGGTTGTTACGATAGTTTCCAATTTACCTCTCGTTCTTCCCTAAACGACTAGGCTACATATATCACACACTCTAATTTCGGGACACTTCCAACTACCGAATTGATCCACCACAGAAACGACGACTAATCGCGATTTTTCAGTTAATTGACACATGAAAAGGTACTATATTCAAGTACTAGAAGAAACTCTGATGCAACACACAAAGGTCGATATGGTTTTAAAATTACCTGACTTGGCCCGCTAGGGCGACACCCTCCCGCTGAGGTGGGGTCGCTATGGCGGGGATCTCTAGCTGAGACGGGAGATTGGGCAAAAGAAAAAGGGTGAAAAGGGACATAATTTTCCCATTTCTTCCTAAACTTCCCTAAACTCTCCCAAACTCTCCTAAATCACTCTCCTCCGAACGACGAAACTCAGGTACATGTCTCATTCCTTACGCTCTTTACTTCATTATTTAACTAACAACGATTGCATGCTGGTAATTAATAGGTTAGAATCGATTTTGGGGTAGTTATTTTGAAATTTTGAACTAGGTTGCTAGATTGGTATACTAATCGTAGCATGGTCACTTCCCTTACGTCCCCAACGTTTCCACAATGTCCTGGGTGTAAGAATTTCGTAAAAATACTGGTAAATCAATACAAAAATGGGTGGGGGAAGTTGAAAAGCTCCTTTGCTTAAAACTAGAATCTGGGAACTATTTTGAGTTTATTTTGTTGAAATAAATGCATAAATAGGTTCTAGGGTAATTGATATACTCTAATCTGCTGAAATTCTGACGAAAACGGGGATTTTGGGACGAAAAGACGCCATTGTCGCGCCTGGTGTTTGTCCTAGATGAAGGCCGCTGTGGCTGCCTTCATCCCGCTGTGGCGGCCTTTATCATCTCGCTCTAGCGGAATTTTGGCCGCTGTGGCGGGATGTGCCAGACCAGTGACCTGCACTCTTACACCAACTTTTCTCTCTTTTTGTTTTAGCCCTATCCAACTGTCCTATATTGTTCTAACTTGTCTTCAACTTATTGCAGGCTTCTAAATGGCAGATCAAAATGAAGAATACCTACCCTTCATCCAATTCCCCGATGCCACGAGTCGAGAAAGGTATTACGGCTACCACAACTTTGGGTTTTGTTGCGAGAGAGGGTTCATGCTGCATAAGCTAAAGGAGAAGGCGCCTGTATTCTATGCTCGGTTGGTAGAGTTCGGGTGGATTCTTTGACTGAGGCTCCCCCAAATGCATGTTCCACTTGGGTGAGGGAGTTTTATGCCATCCTCCCTACCGTCCGCTGGGATGACAATTACCCCGTCATATGTGTCCGGGGAGTCGACATCCCCTTGAATGCTACTGCTATTAATGAGGTACTAGACGTACCCAATGCCTCAAACACGGAGTTTGAGGCGAAGCTAAGGGAGATGGATCTAGAGTGGTTGAGGGATACTTTGGTTGAGCCCACGCACCGGGATCAGGTTTACTAGGCTACTACGGAGGGTATTATTAGCACAGATTGGTCACCTGATGCTAAGACGTGGCTTCACTTGGTGACTAGAAGGATCCGCCCGTCGGGCAACCGTACCGACGTGACCTTTGCCTGGCCTATAGTGGTGGCGTGTGCTATATAGGGCATCCAAATAAATGTGGGAGCACAGATCATCTCCGAATGGAAGATGTTTTATTAGGGAAACAAGAAGGCCTTCTTCTTTCTAGGACTCATCACTGCGCTGTGCAAGCGAGCAGGAGTGCCGCTCTTTGATGCTGATGAGGTACTTCCCATGGATCCCCCCTTACCCACTTTTGGTCAGGTCAGGTTCCACTTCTAGGGGCAAGAAGAAGAGGATAAGCAAGGCTAGCAGCAGCAAGGCGGCCGTGGATTCGGAAGACGAGGACCCACTCTCAGGTGCACGGGTTGAGGAAGACTTAGAGGCTGTCCGGGAGAGGATGGGGAGTGCCTATACTGAATTCACTCCGGTTCCACCCAGCACTGCCCTGGAGGTCGAAATGCTCTGCCGCCAGCTACGAAAGGAGAAGAGAAAGGGTGTGGTCAGGGATCGTCTGATGCTCCAGATGTGGAAGACTATCAAGACCATATTTACTTGCATGGCCCTCGACAAGAAACTTCCCTGACTCGAGCCGCCGGACTTCAGGGATTTATCTATGCTGAATGAGGCTTGGAATGACGTAACACCCCAGAGAACCTCGATTCAAAAATTGACACCACCCAGTCCGAGAGTCCTTGATCAACTTTTTCTTTGCCCCTCTTGGGCTTGTAATTTAAGACAACTTGTTTTTATCTTTCGACTTTCTATGTTTTGTAGCACATGGATACTTGATTTCCTATTTTTCCGTAGCAAAAGGTGAATCCCTAAGTTTTTATAAACCATATCGATTGCTAAACACTGGAAAGATTGTAGGGATTTTATTGGATCCCATTCGGGGTCCAAAAAAAAGAAAAAGATATATTGAGGGAAAACAAGGGAGGCTGAGTTAGGTTCCACCTCGCCCTGTCCCACTTTGGCGAAAAATTCCCGCTGTGGCAGTCCCGCTATGGTGGGAAAAATCCCACTCCAGCGGCTCTAACGGGACCAGAACCCAGGAATTTCTGGGTTCTTTCTCACTCTTTTATGTTTTTCCCGAGGTTCCCATTTTATCAGGCCATCAAATTTAAAACTCCAACTATGTTATGCGAACCAGCTTAGCCAAACAATCTAAGATAAAACTTCAAGCTAGGCAAATCATTAACTAATCTGAATCAGTCTTAGCGACATGGTACCCCATTAGTTCTTATTAATTCAACGTTACACCCACACATCCCCAGTATACACCCAGACATTACAAGTTGCATAATTTACACAATTAGCCAACACATTGCGCATACTGAAGGTTCAAGTACACATATATAATCCATGAATTCACATCCTTACACTTTAACATGTTCACTTTTACATTCACCGTTAATTCAATCCAGACACACAACATCGTGCCCTAAATCATGCCACACATATCCACTATAACACCTCAACATCATTAGTAAATCAGACTCCCAAGAATACTTCCACATACAAAATTATTTCACTCAACACGGAGTAACCAAATTAGAATTATTTGAAACAATGAGAAATACACAATCACATTTATAATCACGCATCACAACAATTTCACTTTATTGGTTAGTTCGTCATATAGATGGCCATTGTTGGCCATCTGTGCCTTATATGAACCTTAAGGCCAGATACCAATTGGAACCTTCTCCATTCCAATTAAATTGTCGGTGTACTTTCGTTGAGATACCAATTGGACAGAATTCATACCTCAAGCGATACTTCGCACAAAAGGAGATAATAAGTGGAACGACTTCCTAGAATGCTTCCTAGCCTCTCGTATATTAAATGTGGATGTCAACACACTAATCCACAAGAGCCTAGTTCACATTTTGCTCTTGTACGGGTAGACCAGTAACCTAGGCTCTGATACCAATTTGTCACGACCCAACCCACCGGGTCGTGCGGGCACCCACTCTAACACCTAAGTAGGAGAAACTTCATATCCCAATAGTAAAAACATGCATAAATTTTAAGAAAACAGCAATAAATATAACATTATGATTTTATAAATAACTCCTTTAGGCACACTATTAGTTAAACTGCAAGGTAATTTAAACAACTCACAATGGATCTAGTCTAAACAGGTACAAGAGCTACTAAAAGTACAACTGGACATGATAAATAAAAGACACAGCTTCCACCATGCGGAAGGAAGAATAGAAGCTGTTGGAGATTTTCTTCGTCTTACCCTAATGAAACGTCACCAATCCTGCATCCAGACTATGCCAAAAGACATAACAAGAGTAGTATCAGCACAAAACACATGTACTGGTAGATATCATTGGTCAACCTGACTCCCACCACATAACATAAGAAACCAACTAGTAAGATCATGGAATAAACCTCTCGCTTCTCCACCTTCACCCCTTTCATTGAAATACCTCCAATCACACTAGCATTCTAACTACTAACCCCTATTTAATCAACCCACTTACCGGATTCTTGATCATAGCTTTACCATTCTAAACACATAAGAAATTTCCGAAGTACAAACACCACCAAGTCAACTAACCGTACACGTCCTACCTTACTTCCTCATCACATTACCAACCATAGACACATAATACCCCGATTCAAGCTTTCTTAACACAAAACCAACCTCTTTTTCCCAAGGTGAAATCCACCTAAGCATTTTCCATCTCATTCACTATCTCTACCCTCACCATTACAACCAACTATAATCGTCATAACACGGGTCCACTAAGTACAACATATACAAACCAATACAATACTTTACTCACAACGGATATCAAGCGTATACAATATTGTCAACAAGTATACGAACAACGAATAACTCATATTTATATCACATCATTGGTCCTCTCACGAAATCCAAACTCAAATTGTTAGCATGTCAGAATGTGGCAACCGATCCCAAGTTAATGTGCCAAAATGTGGTAGCCTATCCCATGTTTATGCCTGAATATGGCAATTCGATCCCATATTATGCCGGAACGTGGCAATCCGATCCCATTCACACACTACAATCACAAACACCAGTACATCATCAAGATCATACATTTAAGTCCTAATTTCATGGTAACGATAATTCATCTATCTCATTTACAACAAGCGTGATCAACATTGCAACATTCATACATATACAAGTATCATAATGAAGCACGAACAAGCATACATCACACAATCATAGAATCACAACCATCACCTACGAATTACTCCTCAATCCCTATATCATATGTAATAGTTAACCATACTCAGCCCTAGTTCATCGTTAGGATTTCTCATTAGGTTTTAATCACCATTCATCATAATACCTCAATTTCATCACTTCAATTATGGGATGTAGCATACATTCATGAATCTAGTTCCACTCTTGATTTCATGTCCTCATTCTTGACCCAATTCTATCCATGATAGCAATTTTAGGTTTTTCTAACAACTCATCAATTCCTCCTCACAAGGCATAAACCCACATACTTTGAATTCTAAGGATTATTCTTGTAATTTACTCGGTGCACGAAGGTCTACACACAACCCTACCATTGATTTATATATATCACGTAGTAAGCACATATTTGAAACTACTCAATTGTAAAAAACCTAGCTTACCTGGGCACCAAGCAGCTGTACCGAGTTTTTGATTTATATTTGAGATTTTCGGGTTCGTGACGGTGAATTTAGCCAAGAATTCATAAGATTTTGCCATCCCCACACTAGAAATCTCCTTCTCCATCCTTCCCAAGCTTAAAGCTACTTTTCTGAGATTTCTAGGGTGTTTTACAATTTATTTAGGTATTTTAGGAAGATGGAGAAAAAAAGGATTTCTCAAAATTTACATTCTGCCTTGCTTATCCCGCTCCAGCGCCAACTTACCCCCCACCAGGCGGCGGTGCCCCAGTGGCACCTAGCCCACCCTGCGGATCAGTGGCCCTGATTTTCTTGAATCTTTGCTTTTCCTAATTAACGACGGTTCGGGTAGTTACCGTAACTTTGATGAATGAACATGTACTAACGCGTAAATTACCCACTATAAGATGTTATAACTCGTTTTGGTTGTACCTAATTTATTTTGCATCAATTTAACTTCATCAGGCTATAGACGGAATAGAGCCTACACATTCAAAAGTCTACATATTAATTCATAAAAAGCGTAGAGATGGTAGACCACTGGATGATGAGTCTTCAAATGTCGTTGTGAGATTTCTTACTCACTTTTATCTTTTAGTTGTGAAAATTCTAACTTGAATGTTGATTGGGAAAAAAATTGCTTGTAATGTTAAAATATGAGGAATTGGTGAGTTTCAACTATTCTGTTGAAGCTTCTCAGCTTTTTTACATTGATTTTGTACTCTTTACATGGACGTGACTTATATTACATTATCGTGTCATAAATTGTAATCTTATATATTCTCAGGACATGATGAAAGAGAAGATGAGTAGTGACGAGACACAAGAGGAACAATCTAATGTAGTGTTTCTTGGTAAGGCGATATGTATTCTCATGTATTGGGAAATGAAAAAAGTGGTTATGTCTGTGGTTTAGGACTCGGCCCAACCCCTTCTCTGTTATGGGGCAGTAAATCGTTCTTACAAAATGTTGGTATTGATAGTTTGTGTAATGAGGCTGCACATAAGTTAGAACAAGATGATATATGGAGTACTGAGACATGGGACCAAATGCAAAGAATATTTCCAAATAATGACAATAGTAGGCAAATTCTATTAACCACTCGGCTCTTGTATGTTGTTGATTATGCCAGTTGTCCTGATTTTCCACCTCATAGAAAGTCTTTTATAAGTCTTGATGACAGTTTAACTTCACCAAAAAATCATTCAAAAATAGATTTGCTTCCTCCTCTACTTGTAGAACTAGGGAATTAAGCATATTGTGCTACAATATTGAGGATTACCCCTCTCGATTGTTGTCGTTGTAGGACTTCTTGGTCAAATGGACACAACACATGATAATTGGAATATTGTGGAGGAAAATCTGAAGTGATTCTTTGGTATTGTATCGTACAGTTTCATCAATTCTTTCTTTGGAGGTTTTCCTGAAGATAAAGAGATTAATGTTTCCAAGTTGATTAGAAACAATAAAAGGTTAGAAGTGGTGGCATAGGAGTATCTAGAAGAGTTAACTGATAGAAGTCTAACTTTGGCATGTACACGAAGGACTAATGGAAGGATAAGAACTGGCAAATTCATTATTTTCTTCGCCAACTATGCCTAAGTAAATCCATTTATGATCATTGGCGAGTGATCCTTCTATCTACACTTGAAGAGAAACATGATTATCGTATGTGATATAGCAATGGTATAATCCGCACTTTTATTTCAATTCAAGTAGATATTCCAAAACAAATATTTTACAGTTGAAGTTGCTTAAGGTATTGGACGTATTTTCAATTGAAAATGATTTCTCTTGTGTAATACCTCAGCTTGTACATTTCAAATACATTTCTGCAAGAATTGAGAAATCTACAGACCATAATTCTTCGAAGAGAAATGGACAGGGTTGATGCTCCCAGTAAATATATATATATCAGAAAAATGTTAGAGATAAGCCATTTGGATAATGGAGCACCACCATATATATATATCTAATCCTCTTGAGGCAAAAAATCATGGTATTGAAGAAACACCTTTGCTTCTCAATACCTTGAACATACTTTATCTTCATTAATCTCCTGTTTCTGCGGAAATCATTAGAAGAACTCTGAATCTAAAAGAGCTAAAGATTTTACAATCCATTGACTCGATCATGATTTGCTCTAGGGATATTTTCCTTAGAAGGTACTTGTATACCATGGGAAGTCATAACTTTGTTGGCTAATTTACCCAATCTCGAACGGTTTTATGCATTCGCTGGAACAAATTGGACACTAAATGAAGATGTTGTGTTTCACAAATTAAAATATCTACGAATTGTAGAAGCAGATCTGCAAAGGTGGGAAGCAGGTAATGATAATTTTCCGATGCTTGAGTAACTACTACTGCATGCGTTGCGTAATCTGGAGGAGATTCTTTAGAGTATTGGAGAAATATATTCTAGCGCGATATATGATAATACAGGCATATCACGTTTTTTTCTAGAAGTTTGTAATATCTTGATATATGTTAATAGAGAATAGATTATATGTTATGCAATTGATACAATCAATATGACAATGGACTAAGAACATAACATATATAATTAAAATTACTAACTTCGACAGAATCATAATTGATGAACACAACACTTAGTACTGACTTTGACTGAATCATAACTCATGAACATTTCATGATGAACACCTCAAATGACAAATGAACCTAGACACTTAATATAATATTTAAGTTTTTAATTTTACTTTCGACAATTCCATAACACACACACTAGTAATTGGGAACTATTGAATAAGTAGATCCACCAACCCTATTAGCAAAGGTCCACCAACATTGAGTCCATATGAAGAACTTTACCTAACACAATTAGAAGGAGTCCAGACACTTCCCAATGTCTGAAATGGGAATGCATTATTATTCACCATTTGTGCCTCTTTTTCAACCTTTTGCTTTAGAATTTCTAATGCCTTCTTCAAGTGTTGAAGTTGGAATAAGTGAAGTTCTTCCATAGGAGATTGCCACAATAGACCATTAGCTCTCTTCCTATTTTCTCGAAGGGATTCTCCGCGATTTTTCTCCATCTGGAGAATCCCCTCGAGGTTCATGAGCTTGGTATTGAGCTCACGAATACTAGCTTCTCTACAAGCCACAATTTGTTGATTGTGGACATCGTTATTTGGTTGAGGCAGGTTCCTCCCAAGGAACCTTTCCACCAACGAGTTCACGCTAGGGTGACCAAAGGAGAAAACTCCTTTATCGCCCAGGGAATATACCACTATGACAATTTCAGCACCACATTGCGTACACGTTCACTAGCCTTTTTGAACAGACTAGCACGACGCTTAAAAAACATAACTTGTAAGTTCCTCACATTCTTCATTTTCACCATGTCAACCCTTTGACGACCCTTGCTGATCCTTGTTTTCATGTCTAAACTATCACTAAGAAATTGTGATTTTTGGTCTTAACACCAACAACTTTATATAGGAAATTGTATTTTAAAATAACTTGGGGAACCTAGAAATTTATGTTCTTTCCTTTTATTTCATAGAAGAAAAGTATTGAAAATGAAAAACATTAGATTCGCTTGCCCTTCATTCTTTGTCTCGGTAGATATATACCTTATTATCATAGAATCACTTGCCCTTCATTCTTTGTCTCGGTAGATATAGATCTTATTATCATAATTAGACGATAAATATTTTTCCTAATTAGAATTATATTATTGGATTGGACTTTACTGCCATTTTATTTGAGAACATTTAAAAAAAAAAATTAAATGATTAATAAAATCCTTAATGTTTTAATAGTAACACGAATTTTGCATTTACCATTGAATTTTCCTAGTCAATCATCATTTAGAGACCTACAATGTATCACATGCATCAAGCATATGCGGGTGTTTGGATTTATAAATATATCAACAATACTACATTCAATAAAGATCACAAACTCCATGTAGTGATATATTTGCCTTTTTAATTAGTAAATGTTAAACAACTCACATTTCAAATATTATATTGATTTGTATTGGATTTATTTAACAACAAACAACTCTCTCTAAATAATAAAATTTGTAAACTAATTTATTTAAATAAATTTACTAGTACAAATATAAAACATAAAACACAAAAAATAAACAAAATTGTTAAAAGGATTTGAGGGGTATATCTTTACACAGATTAATACCATGGTATTAAATTCTATGTGTTCCTAATATCACCAAATGTAAGGTATTAGTTAGACATTCTATACCATGTAGGGTATATAACTAATTCATGAATTATTTATAGATAGACATAATATTAAAATGAGTACGAGAAAATGTATTTTTTGGGACTGTGATCATTAAAGAAGATTTACAGTTTGCCATAATTGGAAAATTTACTTATTGCTGGTTAGAACTAGAAGAGATTCATAAAATTAGTTACGGTGAGAGATTCAAGGCTGAGTGTAAGGTAGGATTCTTGAGTGATAGACACATCATAATTCGCCTTACCACTATGAAAGATTATGTACATGTCATGTCAAAACCAACATATTTTTGAAGGCTAAAGACGGGTATACTATCAAATGCACTCTAAAGCATGGGAACCTAGTTCAACCCAGAGGCGGAAATTTCTACTGCCTTTGCGTGGATCTCTTTTCCATCTCTATCACCGAATTTTTCATTAAAGAATTCTTGTTTACGATGGCCAAAGCAGTGGGAAAACCATTACATGTTGACATGGCTACAATAAGAAAATCTAGACCTAGTTGTGTCAAGGTAAAATTTGAAGTCGACTTATTGAAAGAATTTCCCAAATGGATTAATGTTGGAGTTAAGAAGACATCTTCTGGGGAAATCATCTTAACATGGATAAAAATTTTATACGATTACAATATTGCAAACTTCAAGATGGGAGCATGATTTATGTCGAAGGGGTTCAAAAAGATAAGTAAGCATACTAGTAGTATTCACAAATGAGTGGATCGGGGTGGGTCAAATATAAACAGATCGGATTCGATATAAGCAACTAAATAAAATTCAACTCTACCTCAACACAAACAATAAAATCGAGGATGTATGTGTAACACCCCAAAAATTTCTAAGTTAAGACCTGAATTATTTTTCATTTACATGTAGGGTCATATCGGGTGATTCTTAAATTGCCCATATATGTGTAAAGGTAAATTATTTAGTGTGGCAATGATTTTGTATGTCAATTAAGGTCACTAGAAACTCCTAGCACAAAGTTGAGTTGAAAGTTTCCTTACCAATTAAGTTTTGATGTAAGATTTTCTTTGGGTCAACTTCAAATGACCATATCTCTTAGTATATAAAGAGTTACATGGCCCATAACCTAAATATCACTATAAATACCAGTAAATTGCTCCCTAGATCATCATATTCTTTTATTTTCTTTTCTTTTCTATCATTTGTTGTTCTCTTTTCTTCTTCCTAGATAATCATATAGATACATGTCATCAAGAAGCTAATTGAGGAAAAGAACGGATAGCTTCATTATGAAATTAAAAAGAGAATCTTTCTTACAATATAGTTCAAGTGTTAAGCTTAGAAGTATAAGATATGACCTATATATTCCTTTAGATCTTTTTTATGTTAGCTTATAATTTTAAGTTTTTCTTTTCCATTTTGGAGTTAAGGTATGGTTGTCCAAAATAAATTTGGTATGCAACCCATATTTTTTGTAATTCTGTATCATTTTGCATTGTTATGGAATTTATTTCTTTGTTTTTGTGTTACTATTCTTTTAAGTAATACTTAATTGATAAAACTTCTATTAATACATGATGAGTTTGAATAATAAGAGCTATGGATAATAAGAAACATTGTAAGAAACATATGAGTAGAAAATTAAGAAAAATAAGAAGAAAATTGAACAAATTATCCGGAATATAAACAACTTAATATCACAAAAACTCATAATGAAAAATTAGAAAAATTAATATTTAAGATATCTAAAATAGAATAAAAATATATTCAATATTTAAAAATACAATGAATAACGAGAATAACGAATATAAACAAAAACTTACTGAAATAATTATAGCGAAAAGACAAGAATTAGAACATAGGCAAAATAGACTTAATAATAACATATTCGCAGGAATTTGTAAAAAATCTATAATAGCACAAAGAAAAACTATTTTTTATCTAGAAATACAAATAGAAAGTTTAGAATATAAACTTCAACACAATCTATAAATGAATAAGGAAGAATACGCAATAGATGAGAAAACATATGAAAACTATGACGGATTAAAAATAAAGATAATATTTTCTAATCTAGGAAGAAGATATAAAAAAATTGGTGACAATCTAAGTTTAATGTTAGAAAAAGAAACGGTAAAACTAGAAGATAGTTTAACTGCTATGATAAGAATAACAAAAGAAAATGAAGAAGTAGATAGAAAAATGGAAATTGAAAAAATAAAACAACAAGCAAAAAAGGAAGTACAACAATTAGAAGAAGTAAAAAATACTAAAATAATAGAGCTAGAAAAAGAGCTAGCAATATTAAAAGAAATGTATGAAATTAAACACAAAGAAAAAGAACAAAAAACAAAATTAGCAAATGAGATAATTAAATTTTAAAAAAAATTGCAATTAGAAGATGAATTAGAAGGATTAGAAGAAAAAGAAGAAAATAATCAAAATAATCTACCTGAAATAAAAATTGATTAAATAAATGACAATGATCAAGATGAACAACGTTCAGAAACAAGCGAAACCTATACAGAACTTTTAGCAGACATGGACAATACAAAGGATTTAGAAGTAAATACAAGAGACGTAGACATGGATGAAAAACATAGTACATCAGGAGTAAAAAACCCAAAAAATTTAAATCCAAAATATTATAATGAAAACTATGGACAATATAATAGAGAAAAAACTATATGGGATAAAAGATTAAATAAAAAATGGACACCTAAACCAATAACTGAACGACATGATTTTTTAGATTTAGACTGTGTAACAGATATAAATAAAATAATCCAATTATGGATGAGATACATATCAAAACAATTAATAGATAACAAGATAGTAATAACAAAGGCACCATGATACATAGAAAGAATACTTATAGGAACAATAAAATTATGGCTACAAAATTTAACAAGTGAAAGCTTAACAACTTTAAGAAGTAATAAAAAATTCGATGGAGAAATAACTACTACATCTATGAAAATACTATATAAATACGAAACAACTATAAGAAATGAATTTAGTAGTATGACAACAGAGGTAGAAGAACAAAATAAAGAAAAAATCATAAATCGAAATCTAATGACAAAATTAGCAATAGGTAATATGTGTTACATAGATGAATATACATGTGCATTTAGAGAATACTATTATAAAGGAACATATAGCATAGAAAAAAGTAAAGAAATAAGAAAATTATATTTTACAAAATTATCAGAACCTTTTAATTCAAAAGTAATAAAAATTTGGAATGAAGCAAAATTAACAGATACCTTAGGAGCTAGAATAAAATTCTTACAACGATGATTTATGGAACTATGTGAAAAACATAAAGAAGAAATAAAAATGGAAAAAATATTAGTAAAAAACTTGGCATGTTGCAAAAATAAAACATCACCTCAATTTGGTTGTACGGATAGGTATTATAAAAATAAAAAGAATATAATAAAAGATATAGATCAAAATATAAATATAAAAAACCAAGAAGAAGGTACTATGTAAAAAACTACAAAACCAAAAGACCATATAGACCAAAAAGAAAACTAACGGAATGTACTTGTTATAATTATGGAAAATTAGGATACATAGCTAGAGATTGTAAATTACCTAAAAATCCAAAGAAAAAACATATATCAGAAATAATAATAGACGATGAAAAATATACGCAAATAGAATACATAGATTATGAATTAGAAAGTGAAGACAGTATATATGAATTATCGGAAAATGAAATGGAAAATAATCCAGTAATAGAATTAGATAATGAATACGATATCAATGACTGAAAAAGATATACAAATAATAACTAAAGAAAAATATCAAGACGAAGAATCGGTAGAAAAAAAAAAAATATTTGATAATAATATATTTTAACAAATAAAAGGAAAAGAATTAGACCCAAGCGTAGCAAAAATATTCGAAATACCAACAATAAGAAAATGGTTTAAACGACAAAAAGAAGAATATTATGTAGTAAGTCAAAGAGAACATATCATAGATTGCAAATACACTAAAGGAAAGGCCAAAATACCAATAATAAATAAACGAATAATAAATAAAGAAATACAAGATATTAAGGCTAAAAATCCAATTAAACATGTACATTTAGGAGGAACATAAATACTAATAAAAACATGTTTTAGAGAAGGAATAGATACACCTATAGAAATATACTTAGCAGATGATAGGATTATACAACCCATAGAAAAAAGTATAATAAGTGCGGTAAAAGGTAACCTCATATACCAAAAATTTAAATTTATAATAAGTGTCAATTACTCAGTAGCAATAAATGACAAAAATATAGATAAATCGTTAGTATCATATTGGAAAATGTCAGGAATAGAACTAGCCCCGGAAAGTAAAATATTTACAGCTAGATGTAAAAACTTGTATGTTTTAACGACAAAACATAAAATAACAACAAAAAATAAAATAAAATAAATAAAAATAGAAGATCTTTTTAAAAGAATAGTCACAGTCATAGACAAGAATGACTATAGTTATAATGAGATTGATATAGAAGAAGATTTAGAAATAGGAAAAGAAAGACTAAGTACATAAAAAAGAATAAACAATGAAATACCCCAACTTTCATAAAAAATGAGTACCTCAAGAAGAATAGAGAAAACCTCACAAAAATCAATGGAAGAAGAAATAAAACCACATCATTACTACATAACGGGAATAATGGAACAACGAAAATATTTAATATTAATAGATACAGGACGAGAAGAAAACTATATTACAAGAGAATTAGTGACGGAAGATGAAATAATAACTATTGAGCAATCATGCTCCGAACTACCAAAAGCATTAATGTATACTGAAGAAACTACAGAAAATGAAATAATCATTGGAGGAGTACCAATAGTGATAAAATTTAAAATATATCAAGGAAATGAAAATATCATTTTAGGAATAAAATGGTTAGAATAAGTAAAACCATATAATCTAGAAGATAAACAGTTAACAATAAATTATGAAAATAAAAGAGTAATAATAAAAAGAACCTTAGTATGAAAATATACATAGTTGCAAAGATAATAATAGAGGGATATTACAACAGATATTATATACCAATGATAGATACGGGAGCAGAAGTTAATATATGTAAATACAATTGTTTACCAGAAGATAAATGAGAAAAATTAAAAACACTGATAGTAGTAACGGAATTTAATAATGAAGGAAGCATGATCACATATAAGGCAAAAAATATAAAAGTAGAAATATGGGATAAGATACTAACTATAGAGGAAATATCTAACTTTGAATTAACTACAAAAGATATGTTACTAGGAATGCCATTTTTAGAAAAATTATACCCACATATAATAACAAAAACACACTGGTGGTTCACAACACCATGTAAACAAAAAATAGGAGCAAAAAGAGTAGACAACAAAAAACGAAAGACAACAGAGTGGATAAAAGGAAGTGAAAAAATTACACAAAAATTAGAAAATATAAAAGAAGAAGACCCTAAAATAGAATTAATTATATTCTTTATAGATAAAGTAAAAATAATCCAAGATAAATTAGAATTATTATATAGTGAGGATCCTTTACAAGGATGGGAGAAACATAAAACAAAAGTAAAAATTGAGCTAATTGATAATAATAGTATAATAACCCAAAAACCATTAAAGTATAATTTTAATGATTTAACCGAATTTAAGATACATATAAATGAATTACTAGAAAAATGATATATACAAGAAAGCAATAGTAAGCACACAAGCTCGACATTTATCGTAAATAAACATAGTGAACAAAAAAGAGGAAAAAACAGAATGGTTATTGATTATAGAAACTTAAATGCAAAAACTAAAACATATAATTATCCGATACCAAATAAAATACTAAAGATAAGACAAATACAATGATATAATTATTTTAGCAAATTTGATTGTAAATCAGGATTTTATCACTTAAAACTAGAAGAAGAATCTAAAAAACTAACAACATTCACTGTACCAAGGATTTTATGAATGGAATGTATTATCATTTGGATATAAAAACGCACCAGGTAGATATCAACACTTTATAGACAATTACTTTAAACAAATGGAAAATTGTGTAGTGTACATTGATGATATATTATTATATTCCAAAACACAAGATGAACATATAAGATTATTAGAAAAAATTATACACATCATAGAATATTCAGGTATAATTCTAAGTAAAAAGAAAGCAGATATAATGAAATATCAAATAGAATTCTTAGGAATACAAATTGATAAAAATGGAATAAAAATGCAAACACATATAGTACAAAAAATAATTAACTCAAATGAACAACTAGACACAAAAAAGAAATTACAATCATTCTTAGGACTAGTAAATTAAGTAAGAGAATACATACCAAAATTAGCAGAGAATTTAAAACCATTACAACAAAAATTAAAGAAAGATATGGAATATCAGTTTGATAAAAAAGACCAAATACAAATACATAAGGTAAAATTATTATGTAAGAACCTACCTAGACTATATTTTCCGGATGAAAATAAAAAATTTACTTATATAGTAGAATCAAACGCCAGTGAAAAAAGTTATGGAGGAGTATTAAAATATAGGTATGGAGAAGGAAAAATAGAACATCATTGTAGATATTATTCAGGAACATTTACTAATACAGAAATAAGATGAGAAATAAATAGGAAAGAATTATATTCGGTATATATATGTTTATTATTATTTGAACCATATATTGTATATAACAAATTTATTATAAGAATAGATAATACACAAGTAAAATGGTGGCTAACAAGAAAAATTCAAGATTCGGTAACAACAAAAGAAATAAGGAGATTGGTATTAAATATATTAAATTTTACATTTATAATTAGAGTAATAAAAATTGATAAGAATGTTATTGCAATTACCTATCACGACAAAGCTACTCAGACTGAGACTGAGGAAGAAGATACAATTGAAAAGATACTCAAAGCTATTACTACACTTTGTACAAAAGTGGATAGTATGGACAACGAGATACAAAAGCTAAAGACTAGTGAAGATAATCTGAAGTCTAAAGCTAGTCAGCAACATGACTATAAAAATACGGAGCTACGTTGATCGGAAGACGGGAAAAACCCAGAGCTAAAAGGAGACGATGGGAAACTCCTTAAAACCCATAATGTTTGTTTAAATACAGCTGTAGGTACAAGCAAACAAGTTAGCGATAAACAACATAAAAATGCGAACTTAAACCAGCTATTCGCAAAACCATTTACCTAAAGGACACCTAGACATATATCCATAGAACAACAAACATCTACATACGCAGATAGTTTGCAAAACCAAAATGAGAAAAAGACATATAACTACATCACACGAACCTATATCGAAAATATACTCAAAATCCAAACTTATTTAAACCTTAACCCCAGATCAACTACAAAAGAACCAAACCAGGATTATTTGACACAAAAGCTACAAGGATATAACACGTTAATTGCACAGCCCAAAACTAACGCTAATTTAGTAAGAACATATTACAACTACGGACTTTTAAATACCGTATACACATACGACGGAGAAGAAGTTAGTGGAATACCAGAACTACACAAAGCATTCGTCACATACAAAAGAGTTACAAAAGGAAATTTATTTTATATAAAATTCTATACAGCACCAGTGAAGATATTATACGAGGAAATAAAACCTCCAATACAGGTTATCAAGATAGGACTAACTAAAGATTTGATTATACCTGAGGACATCAGACAACAAGAAGAGATATGCAAAATAGAGATACCAAGTTTTTATGCCAACAGAAGAATAATTGGTATATCAACTATCATACAGGAGCTAGCAAATAATTATTTAAACGGAAACGCTATATGGAACTACTATGCAAGAGATCAGCTATTGATTTATTCCAATTCAAGGGAGCTAAGGAAAGCAGATATGGATTAAGTCCAGAGATGGATTTTGTCATTACTTAAGCTAGAAGAACGACCTACAACGAGAACACTAAAGGCAGGATTTATTTCGACAGAGTTAATAACCAGATATTGCAAATTAATTGGACATAAATATCCTGATCACATATGTTCGAAATGTAACGGTGAAGATAACATAATTCCAGATGTCGATTTAGAGTAGAAGGAGAAGATAAAAAGATAAGAATGAAAAAATTTATGTAAGTAAAATAATGTAAAATAGTTGCAAAGTTGTAAAGTAGTCAAATAAGTACGTAGATAAGATATAAAAAGTCAAAAAGTCATAAAAAGAATAGTGTATAGTTTGGTGTGTGTGTCATAAAGTAGGTATATGCCTTAAAAATAGTGTGCAAATAATGACAAGTGTATATGTACATTATTAATATGTCGTAAATAGAATAGTGGTAGACAAAATAAGAACTATTCATCCATAGTAGTAAATAGTAGTCATGAATAGTAGTAAATAGTAGTGGACAGATGTAAAAAGCGTATTAGAGTGTGTATGTCTATATATAGACACTCAGTTGTAAACATTGGATGACAGGCAATGCCTAAATGTAATAAAAACTTTCATAAAAACTCACTCTCTCAAGATACTAAATACTTAAAAGTTAATGGATAAATCTGAAATCCAATCAGATATTTCAGATAGCATGGCTAAGCAAGAGGCAAAGGTATATTGTTCAAAAAATATGCGGAACTAATTTCATATATTCCTGAATATCATATATATGATTGAATAAATTTATGTTAGTTATTATGTATTAGAATTATTTGAATCATGATTTCTAGTTTATTAGCACACTGGAAACAGGGAGAAAACTTCTATACTATGCCATCCTAATGTTGAAATCGGTAGGCGAGGAAAGCCGTTTAGGGGAGTAAACAAAGTTAAGGCGCTGATAAGAAGGAAGTATCCGCTAAAGTATGATGCTAGTAGTGATAGAAAAACATGATAAAGATAATATAGTTCATAATAATCTAATATGAATTTAATCAATTATGAATATGATATGAAGGAATAATTTGAAATAAAAAACCTGCATAATAAAGAACATGACTACATACATGCATGATGAAATGATAAGAAACTACGAAACTTTAATCTTATATGTACTTAAAAATATAGAAATAATTGAATTAAGAAGAATAATATGGAAAAAAATATTTAATGATTATGAATCAGAAGATATATTAAATTAAGAATGGTATGAAATAGACCTACATGATTTAGACCTTGAAAGAATAGAATGGTATGATTTAGAAATAAATTCAGATTAAAATGAACTACGAATATTTACAATATTGGATAAAATCTATGGAAGATATAAAACTATTAGAACAATTAATCAAGGAAAATTTATATATGTACCAAAGAACCCAAGATATGTTATACCTAGAATATATCATAAATAATATTAATGAAATACTCAAATTAAATCAACTATCGGAAGAATATTACAATAAATATTATTACATTTTACCATGAATTCCGCAAATACAAAAAATAATATTAAAGAAATATCAAGATTAAGACACTTAGCAAAAAAATATTATAATAAAATCTTTAAAATAAATTACACACCTACCACACTACCACCTACCACACTACCACTTTCATGAATTCCTTAACTACCAGTTCCGCACCGAAAAATGGTATAGATTTTAATTGTGTTACTTTGTCGTCTATCTAACATAGTGTTGCAAACACATACATTGTTCATTTTCACCCCTTTTGTTTCATTTTTTATTTTTCTACAATTTATACAATATGAGATTTAACCATTTAATTTTCAAATTAAAATGAGAGTTACATTTACATTTGTGTGGCACTAAGCCTAATACATAGGCATTCTATATTTATGGTAGCTTTCTGTAGTATTAAAATTCAAATGGTTAGTATGATGACAATTTTGCTTTTGGACATTTTGGTTGTTTCTTTATGAATTCCTTCGACCTTTAATTGTTACTACTAAAAACTATTCCTCAAATTAAAATCATGTATAAATTATTATGCGAATGGAGTAATTAAGCTTCATTTTGTTTAGATTTTAGTAATATAAGTCAACAAAACCATTCTATTAAAAGTGGAAAGAGTTTAAGTTGTAAGTTGAATTACTAAAATGTTTTTTTAAAAGTATGTTTATCATTTTATTTTTTTATGAAAATTAATTGTCTATTAAATTTAGTTGGAAAGACCTTTCATCTACCTTTAGACCTGTACAAATTCTATGAACTTTTTATTTACAAGTTTAATATGTGTCATGTATTTATTTTCTTCACTTTCAGCTTCCAACCGTTTAAACATATCATATTCTTTATCAAATTATATATACCTTATTCAATATTTGATTGATGCACATTAAATATTATATATATATATGTCACGATCCAACCCATTGGGCCGTGCGGGCACCTACCACTAACACCTAAGTAGGAGAACCCTCATATCCCATTGCTAAAACATACATAAGATTAACGAAAAATGGAGATAAAACAATCAAAGGGTTTTCATAAATAAAACTTTTAAACAATTTCGGGTTAAAACTTGTAAAGTAACTAACACCCCCAAGGATATAGTCTAAACAGGTACAAGAGCTACTAAGAGTATAAACTGGACATACATAATAATAAAAGACACTGCTCCCACCATACGGAAGGAAGAGTAGAAGTTGTTGGAGAATTTCTCCGTCTTCACCTAATGAAACATCACCAACCTGCATCCAGACTATGCCAAAAAATCATAGCAAGAGTAGTATGAGTACAAACCACACGTACTGGTAGGCATCATCGGCCAACCCGACACCCACCACATAACATAAGAAAATCAACTAGTAAGAATATGCCATAAGCCACTCGCTCCTCCACCTTTACATCAGTTGAATACCTCAGAACTTACATTAGTACTTCGTACTACTAACCACCTCCTCATTCAACCCACTCACTAGTTTCTTGATCATAGCCTAGACATTCTAACCCGCAGAAGAGACCACAAATGTAGCTACAAGCATTCCGACTAACCACCCACTGTATACCATTATTTTCTATTTTATATTACCCCACCTTCGTCACGTGGTACATTATATCAATCTTGCTAACTATTAACCACAAACCCCCTTTCCATCTTTCGAATTATTCTATATGGACAAGTCAAACCATCACCCACTCTGATTACCCCCAAACACGTGTCACAGGGAAATACCCAAATCCCATACAATACCTCTACTTCTTGCCCTCGCAATCTAACTAGGTCATCATAGTCACTTACAACCAGGGTAGAACAATCATCAAATATCACTTACAAACAACACATAATTCATCATTACCAGATGCACAAGTATGTCAAGTCATTGGTCCTCTCAAGGGACCCAAACGCAAACTGTTAGAATACCGGAACGTGGTATCCGATCCAATGTTTATGCCGGAATGTGACAACTGATCCCATAGTTATGCCGGAAAGTGGCAACCGATCCAAGTTAGTATGTCGGAACGCAACACCCGATCCACAATCACAATCACAATGTATATCATCACAATCATACAACAAGAGTGATTCATATCATATAGTTCATCGTTCATACTTATTTACCTTAGGTGTGATCAACAAGCTTCGTTAACATACATGCACGTATTATAATGAAGCAAGAACAAACATACATTACACAATCATAGAATCACAACCATCACCAATAAACAGCCCCTTGACGTATATCATATAATCATTATTCCAACCATACTTAGCCCTAGTTCATCATCTAAGGCTTCTTAAGATTTAATCATATTTCATTTGGTGATTGAAGGCCTACACATAAATCCTACTGTTTATTTACATATATTATGCAGTGGGCACAGACTTATAACTACTCAATTTATAAAACCTAGCCTACCTGGGCGACAAGAGGTTGCATGGATTTTGGTCTTTGATTCTTGTTTTTGGGACTCGTGATGGTTGTCTTGACTGAAAATCTGCAATCCGTCGACATCCTTTCGCTAGAAATCTCTCTCTCCATCTTTCCCAAGCTTGGAGCAACTTTTTGGGGGTTTCTAGGCTGTTTTACGACTAGTTTAGGTATTTTAGGAAGAAGGAGGAAATAATAATTCGCGTTACTTACATTCTGCCTCGCCTATCCCGCCCTCGCGACTATTTTTCCCATTGTGGTGCTGCTGTCCTAGCGGCATCTGGCCCGCCTTGGCGGGCCAATGGCCCAGAATTTCCCAAATTTTTCTTATTTAATGATGGTTCGGGTCGTTACAATAGATACCAATTTACCCCTCATTCGTTCCCAAATGACTAGTGCACGGATAAACACACGCCCTACTTCGGGGTACTTCCAAACTAACGAATAGGGCCATCACGAAACCATGAAGAATGGTGACTTTTCAAATAGTTGACACAAGAAAGGTACTATACCCAAAGACTAGAAGAAAATTGAGGCAACACACGAAGAAACAAATGTGTTTAAATTACATAGCCTGGCCTGCCAGGGTGGCAGCCCAACTGCTGAGGCGGGGCTGCTGTGGCGAGGATCTCCCGCTAAGGCGGGATATCAGGAAACAATAAAAAGGGGGTAAGGGAAAAATTTCCCATTTCTCCTTCTCTATACACAAAAATAAAACTCCCAAACTCTCTAAATTCACTTCGTCCTGAACGTCGATTTCAAGGTAAATTCTCATTCTTCACACTTCTTCAATTCACAATATACTTAAATATGATTGCATGCTGTTAAACAATCGATTAGAAATGGTTTTAGGGGGGTCATTTTTCAAAATGAACTCTAGTTGCTAGTTTTGATAGAAAACGTAGCATGGGCACTTCCCTTACGTCCCCAACGTCTCTACAACATCCTGGGCGTAAGGATTTCGTAAAAATACGGTTAAATTGGTACAAAAATGGGTAGGGGAAGTTGAAGGGTCTCTTGATGAAAACTCTGATTTGGGCATTGTTTAGGGGTTTATTTGCTAATATGGTTGCATATTTAGGTTCTATAATAGTTATTATACTCTGATATGCTGAAATTCTATTGAAATAGGGATTTTGGGACGAAAAGGTGCCATGATCGTGCCTGGTGTTCATCCATGATGAAGGTCTCTCTGGCGACCTTCATCCCGCTATGGCGGCCTCCATCATCCTGCTCTGGCGGAGTTTTGGCCGCTGGGGCGGGATAAGCTAGACCAGTGGCCTGCATTCCCTTAGGATAGGAAAATTTCTCCTTTCTTATTTAAACCAGATATAGCCTAATTTCTCGAGGTTCTAACATTGTTATCAGCTTTTTGCAGGCTCTCTAAATGGCATGTCGAAATGAGGAAAACCTTTCTTTTGTCTGATTCCCGATATTGCTAGTCTTCATGAAAATAGAAATATAGGGTTCTACAGTGAGAGAGGGTTCATGTTACTCAAGCTGGAGGAGAGGTGCCTACATTTTATGCTCGCATGATGGAGTTCAGATGGACTCCACTGACTGAGGCTCCCTTGGATACACGTTCCACTTGGGTGAGGGAGTTTTACGCCATCCTGCCCACTGTGCGATAGGACGATCCTCACCCTGTCATTCGTATCTGGGGAGTTGACATCCCCTTTAATGCCACAACTATCAATAAGGAATTAGAGTTGCCCGAGGTCCCGAATGCTGAGTACGAGGCTAAGCTGCGGGAGATGGACCTGGGTTGGCTGAGGGACACCCTGATTGAGCCTGTGCGTCGGGATCAGGTTTTATTGGCTACTGCCGAGGGAATTACTAGCTCAGATTGGTCACCTAATTCGAAGAGGTGGCTATAGTCAGTGACTAGGAGGATTCGCTCGTCGGGGAACTGTACCGACTTGACCTTTCCTCGGGCCTTGGTGGTGGCACGCTCTATATAGGGCACCGAGTTGAATATGGGGGTGCAGATCATTTCGGAGTGCAAGATGTTCTACCGGGGCAACAAGAAATTTTTCTTCTACCAGGACTTATTACTACGCTGTGCAAGTGGGAGGGAGTGCCACTCCTCAAGACCGATGAGGTATTACCCATGGAACCCCCCTTCCACCCTCTTTTGATCAGGTTAGGTTCTACTTCCAGGAGATAGAGTAGGAAAACAGGTAGGGCTAGCAGCAGTAAGACGGTCGTGGATTCGGACGATGAAGCCCCACTCTCAGGTGCACGGGTCGAGGAGGATCTGGCTTCCGTTCGGAAGAGGTTGGGGAGTGCCTTTGCTGACTTCACCCCGGTTCGACCCAGCACTGCCCTAGAGGTCGAGAGGCTCCGCCATGAGATACGCTAGGAGCGGATGAAGGGTCTGGAGAGAGATCGTCTGATGGTTCGGATATGGAAGACCGTGAGGACCATATTCACTTGTGTTGCCCCTGGTCAGGAGCTTCCCCGGGTCGAGAAAGGAGAATTCCAGCACTTTACTTTTATGGACGAGGCAATGACCGGCCTGGTACCTCCGGAGGATCTAGAGTCAAATTTTGACACCACCCAATCCGAGGGTTCTTGATTTGTCTTTCGCCTATCTTGGGCTTGTAAATTTTGGGACAACTTGGCTTTTATCTTTTCGACTTTCTTATGTTTTGTAAGAAATTGGATGCTAGATTTCCTACTTTTTTCATAGAAAATGGTTAATTACTAAGTTTTATAAACCATTCTCAACTGCTGAATAAAGATAGAATTGCAGGGGTTAGCTCGGATACCATTTGGGGTCCTTATTGGGAAACTTGAAAAAACTAGAGAGGGCAGACTGAGGTTCTGCTTCGCCTCATCCTGCTCTGGTGGTCTCGCCCCGGCGGGAATAATCCCGCTTCAGCAGCCAAAATGGAAAAAAGAGCCTCTGTCGAGATTTTTGTGGGGTTTTCTCTCTTTTCTAAATTTCACCAAGGTTCCCAGCTTGACCAAACAAACTTAGGATAATCCTTTGAACTAGGAGAAACCCTTGACTACTCCCAGTTAAATCCACGATACACAACCAATTTGTTCTTATCAATTCGGCACCACAACCCACACATCTCCAGGATATACCCAATTATTCACGCGGTTAATACACAAGTGCAAGACACATTTAGATCTCCCTCCTAAATCACCTCGTAGTTTTTATCTAAACTCTCTCATCGAATCTAGTTATGATATTCTTTTTGCAACAGGATTTACAATACTCAAGTCGTTACAACCCGCATAATTCCAACAATTTAGCCAACATATTACACATAACAAGGTTCAGACACACATTCAAGCTATTACGACTTCACATTCGCAGTTAGTCTAGACAACAAGAAGCACACATGCACCGTTTCCAAAGATACAAAGCACATACAAGTCCAAATCCTTAATTAGTTCGTTCCATCATGCAATTTTGCGCCCCTTAGGTTCAGATACCAATTGGAACCCTCTCAGTTTCCAATTTTCTTTGCTTGTGGCCTCTCAATCATGACCACGATGTCTGGTTTACTTCGTTGAGATACTAATTGGAATAGGGAGATACCGATTGGACTCAACTCATACCACAATCGACACTCACACGAAAGGAGAGAATAAGGTGGAACGACTTCTTAAAATGCTTCCTAAATTCCTGAGGATTAGATGTGGACGTCAATACACCAATCCGTATGAGTCTAGTCCATATTTTTCTCTTGTACGGGGAGACCGGTAAACTGGGCTTTGATACCAACTTTTCACAAACCATGTAACACCTCGCTATTTGAAGAGCTAGAAAGAGCTATATTTAGAAAGAGTTGTTTTTGGAAAGAAGGAAAAATTTGGAAAATTAGTTAAGTTATGTAAGTATGAGCTTTTGGTCAACTTAAACCGACCATAAATATTAGATCAGGATGCGTTAGGTGTGCTTCTAGATACAATATGAAATATGTTTGAATTATCTTTCCAACGCCGCTGAGTTTTCTCAATTCCGAGTTGGTATGAGTGAGATATGCCCATTTGAAGTCAGGTTGTTTAGATAAGGAACGTCTAAATTGGATTTTGGAAGGGTATTATGGTCTTTTCCTTAGCCAATGAATTTATTTCGTTTATAATGAATTAATTAGGGTAAAAACTAAATTGTTTCAATTTGCTGAATTGGAAATTCACGTTAAGGCTTTAGAGAGAAGAACTCAAGAGAGAAGAAAAGGGGAAAAGTCTAGATTCATCATCTACGTAAGAAATTAATTGTGGATTTCGTCAAGGATTTGATCCTACAAGGTATGTGAGACTTTCATAATATTGGGTTCGTTCACCCACGTGCCAAACATGTTTATTTAAGCGTGATTTTGTCCTATAGATTGGAAGTTTGAACGTTCTTGATGAGTCTTCTTGAATTACTTTCGTTCTTGAATTTGGGTTGAGATTGAGGAGTTTCTTGAGATAATAACATTGATTTCTTGAGTTTTTTGAGTTAGAATTTGTGTATATGTTTTGGGTATCTAAATCTAAAGAGATATTGATAAAAATAATCTAAATTAATCGAATTAAGATCAGAAAACGAGAGGAAAAGTTCGTTAGTTTTGCCTGGAGTAATATTGGGGCGACGCGCCCCCAATGTGCCAGGAGGGCTGGGGCGATGTGCCCCCGTTATGCTAGGAGGGCTGGGGTGATGCACCAGCAGTGCACCAAAAGGTGGTCTCTGAACTTTGGGGGCTGGTGTGGCACGCTAGTAGTGCGCCAGGTCCGTCCGCACCAACCCGTTTTTCATCATTTAGCCCATTTAAGTCTTTCTAAAGTGTACTAACACTTCCAATTGATTATAACTACTCTAAATGACTTCTAAACACCTATAAATTATCCATAAACTTGGATCCATAAATTCAAATTCAAGGAAAGATAAGAGCCAAGTCTAGAAAATTCTTAGAGTCATTTCAAGAAGTCTTTTGCAAATGTTTTAAACTTGTTTTAAGACATGGATTTTGAGTTAAGTAAGAGTAACAAATGAAGTTCATTTCTTCAAAAAGAGTTAGAGAACTAAGTATTCCCAAAGAGTAAATGTTTACACATTTAAACAAGAGAGGAAACATTGATTTACAAAGAGACCTTTTGAGATAGTTTTTGAGTAATTATCTCAAATAAAAAAAAGAGTTTTGTTTGTGAAACATATGAGCTGTGTATATTTTCAGAGTAATATTGAGCACCGATATGGGGATGCGAGTTCATAATAACTTATGTCTCCGTAAACCATGTAGCCATCATGGGTAGAAAGGATCATACTTTTTAGATGATTCCTTAGTGCTTTTTAGCATAGACTAGTAGATCCTCTTAGTTGAGGTGTTCTATATGACGACAAAGTATAGGACAGTTCTGGCAACGTGGGAGAGATAATGTATCATCACTTAGGCTCATAGTGATAGTTGTCGGTTAGAGAAACTCCCACAATATTTTATTACTTTATATGTAAACTGAGTTGTTATGGCGTTTCTTTAACAAATTGAGTTGCTACCTACTGTTTTAAATGCCTTGTCTAAAGTGCACCATTATTGTTGTTTTTACTTTGCATTTGAGTTGAGTTATTCCTGAGTTGAATAAAGCCAAGGTAAGTGTTTTTTTTCAGATTCCTTTCAAGATTATGTCATGTTTAGTTTTCCCCTCGCATACTCGTACATTCAATGTACTAATGCCATTTGGTCTGCATCCTTTTATGATGCAGACACAGGTAACCAGGATCATCATCCAGTCCCTCGTTGATCTAGTTGAGCACTCAGAGTCAGTTGGTGAGCCTCCTTGCTATCCGGAGGATCCTTTATTATCTTTTTTTATTTAGTACTTTAGTTGTTAGGATGATCGGGGGTCTTGTCCCGACATTCCTCTTTGTTTTAGGTATCATTGAAGAGTAGTTATAATTCTTTAGTCTTTCTGTTTTTTAGTTGTATATGTTAAGACTTGAGTTGCGATTTTGGCTAAGTTCAATATCTCTTTAAGTTATTGCATGAGTTATATATTGAGACTATTTCTAATGGTTGAGTCTTCCGCTGAGTAAGTAAGACAGGCCAAGGGTTCGCTTGGAGCCAGAAATGGTTATCGAGTACTAGTCTCGCCCAGGGTGTAGCCTCGGGGCGTGACAAACTTGGTATCAGAGCACAAAGTTCAAGAGTCCTAGGGAGTCTATGAAGCCGTGTCTGTAGAGTTCTAGTCATTGGTGTGAAGCATGCCATATCTATATTTAGGAGGCTGCAACACTTAGGAAATTATCTCACTTCTTCCAGACACACTTGGTGCGTTAGATTTTGATCTCTATTAGGTTTCTTATAACTCATGCTTGTGTGTGTCTTTCAGTTGATTATGCCTCCACGAAGAGCTGTCTGAGGTCGTCCTACTAGGAGGAATGTTGAGGAGCAAGGGGTACCTAATGCATCAGAAGTGCAACCCAAGGAGAGGTCACCAATGCCGAGTTCTATGAAGCTATCCGAATGTTGAGTCAAGTTGTGGCCAACCAAGCTAGGAAACATAGAGGTGCTAGACAAGAAGAGGCTGATACTTCGAGGATCCGTGAGTTCTTGAGGATGAATCCTCCAAGTTTCCCTGGTTCAAGCACTACTGAAGATCCAAAGAACTTTATTGAGGAACTGCAAAAGGTATTTGATGTTATGCATGTGGCCAATGCTGAGCGAGTTGAATTAGCTGTAATTCAACTAGGGAATGTTGCCAGGACTTGGTTTGACCAGTGGAAAAAGATTAGGGTTGAGGATGCACCGATTTTGAGTTGGGCTGCATTCGAGAGTGCTTTCTTGGGGCGTTTCTTTCCTCGGGAACTTAGAGAAGCCAAGATACAGTAATGGGCGTTTCTTTCCCCAGGAACTTAGAGAAGCCAAGATACGGTAATGCCTTACCCTTAAGCAAGATTCACTAAGTGTTCATGAGTATGGGTTGAAGTTCACCCAACTGTCCTGATATCTTTCGGAGATGGTTGCGGATATGGGAGCAGGATGAGTCTTTTTGTTGCTAGGTTGTCCTGTCTGTCAAGCAAAGAGGTCAAGACAACTATGTTAATAGGAGACATGGATATAACAAGGTTACTAGTCTATGTGCAGCAGGTTGAGAAAGAGAAACTGAGGGTTAGAGAGGAGTTTAGAAACTAGAAGGCTAAGACAGGGAATGAGTCTGGGCAACAAAGAAATAATGTGAACCATTCATCCTTTCAGCAAAAGCAAAAGGGAGCTACTCTTTCATCTGCTAGTGCACTTGCACCAAGAAACAAAGGTGAGAATAATAATTAGAATTTCCAGCACTCCAGAGCTAGACCTGCTCAATCTCAGGTAGTGTGGCACAAAGAGGTAATTGGGCTCCTGCATGTGCTAAGTGTGGTAGGAACCACCCAGGTAGGTGTTATGATGGCTTAATAGGTTGTTTCAAGTGTGGCCAAGAGAGTCATTTCATAAAAGAGTGCTTTAAGAACCGACAGGTAATGGAAATCAGGGCAATAGATCCCAATCTTCATCTGTTGCTCCACCAGACAGGGTTGCACCTAGAGGAGCTACTTCCGGTACTGGTGGAGGAGCAAACCATATTTATGTGATCACTAGTCGTCAAGAACAAGTGAACTCTCCAGATGTTGTCACTGGTATGATCAAAGTCTTTACTCTTGATGTTTATGCTTTGCTAGACCCAGGAGTAAGTTTATCTTTTATGACCCCTTATGTTGCAAATAATTTTGATATCCTTCCTGAGAAACTTTGTGAACCCTTTTGTGTTTCTACACCTATTGGGGAGTCTATTCTAGCTGAACGAGTATATCGTGATTGTGTCATTTGAATCAATCACAAGGACACCATAGCCGATTTAATTGAGTTAGACATGGTAGATTTCGATGAAATTCTAGGTATGGACTGACTTCATGCCTGTTATGCATCCATTGATTGTAGGACTCGAGTTGTTAAGTTCCAAATTCCTAATGAGCCAGCCTTAGAGTGGAAAAGTAGTTCAGCAGTGCCTAAGGGTTGTTTTATTTCGTACTTTAAGGCAAGAAAGTTAGTTTTCAAGGGTTGTGTCTATTACTTAGTCCGAGTTAATGACTCTAGCATTGAGATACCTTTTATTGAGTCAATTCTAATTGTGAGTGAGTTTCCAGAAGTCTTTCCAGATGATTTACTCAGAGTCCCTCCTGAGAGAGAGATAGACTTCGGTATAAACATTCTTCCAGATACTCGTCCGATATCTATTCTGCCATATAGAATGGCTCTAATAGAGTTGAAAAAACTAAAAGAACAGTTGAAAGATCTCCTTTATAAGGTCTTTATTCGACCAAGTGTCTCACCTTGGGGCGCTCCGGTCTTATTTGTGAGGACGAAGGATGGTTCCCTTAGAATGTGTATAGATTACCGTGAGTTGAGCAAGGTTACTATTAAGAATAAGTATCCTCTTCTGAGAATTGATGATCTTTTCAATCAGCTTCAGGGTGCTACTTGTTTCTCTAAGATAGACCTCATATCAAGATACCATCAGTTGAGGGTAAGGGAATGTGATATTCCGAAGACAGCATTCAGGACCCGTTATGGTCACTGTGAGTTCCTAGTTATGTCCTTTGGCTTGACCAATGCACCTTCTACATTCATGGACCTTATGAATAGAGTATTCAAACCTTATTTAGATATGTTTGTTATCGTTTTAATTGATGACATACTAATCTATTTGAGGAATGAAGAAGATCATGCTAGTCATCTCAGATAGTTCTCCAAACATTCAAAAATAGAGAGTTATATGCTAAGTTCTCTAAATGTGAGTTTTGGCTTGAGTTTGTGGCATTCTTAGGCCACATTGTTTCCTGTGATGGAATTAGAGTTGATGCCCAGAAATAGAGGCAGTGCAGAATTGGCCTACACCCACATCTCCAACCGATATTTAGAGTTTCTTGGGGTTGGCTGGCTATTATAGAAGGTTCGTTGAGGGGTTCTTATCTATTTCATCCCCTTTGACCAAGTTAACTCAGAAAATAGTGAAGTTTCAATGGTCTGAAGCTTGTGAGAAAAGCTTTCAGGAATTGAAAAAGAGGTTGACTACTGCCCTAGTTTTGACCTTACCAGAAGGTACTCAAGGTTTTGTGGTGTATTGTGATGCGTCTAGAGTTTGTTTGGGTTGTGTGTTGATGCAGAATGGCAATGTTATAGCTTATGCCTCCAGACAGTTGAAAGTTCATGAGAAAAACTACCCAACCCATAATCTAGAGTTGGCTGCCGTAGTATTTACTCTGAAAATATGGCGCCATTATCTTTATGGTGTTCATATGGATGTGTTCACCGATCACAAGAGTCTTCAGTATGTGTTTAGTTAGAAAGAGCTTAATCTCAGACAAAGGATGTGGTTGGAATTACTCAAGGATTTTGACATGAATATTCTTTATCACCTAGGTAAGGCTAATGTGGTTGCTGATGCCTTGAGCATGTTGTCTATGAGCAGTACCACGCATTTTGGGGAAGATAAGAAAGAGTTAGCAAAAGATGTGCACCGACTTACACGATTGGGAGTTCGACTAATGGATTCCACAGAATGAGGGGTAGTGGTGATGAATGAGGCTGAATCATCATTAGTGTCAGAAGTAAAAGAGAAGCAAGACCAAGATCCTATTTTTCTTGAATTGAAGGAAAATGTTCATAAGCAAAAAAGTAATGGATTTTGAACAAGGAGGAGATGATCAATTGAGGTATCAAGGTAGATTGTTTGTACCAATAGTGGATGAACTCCAAGAGAGGATCATGGAGGAAGCTCATAGCTCCAGATATTCCATTCATCCGGGTTCCACAAAAATGTATCGCGATTTGAGAGAGGTTTATAGGTGGAGTAGTATGGGAAGGGCATTGTTGAATCTGTTGCTAAGTGTTCGAATTGCCAACAAGTTAAGGTAGAGCACCAGTGACCTGGTGGGTTGGCTTAGAATGTAGAACTTCCAGAATGGAAGTGGGAGATGATCAATAGGGACTTCATCACAGGTTTACCAAGGTCTCGCAGGAAGCATGATTCTATTTGGGTGATTGTAGATAGAATGACATAATTAACCCACTTGTTGCCGGTAAAGACTACCCATTCAGTAGAAGATTATGCTAAGTTGTATATTCAAGAAGTAGTTACACTTAATTGGATTCTAATCTCCATTATTTCAGACAGAGGTGTGCAATTTACTGCACAGTTTTGGAAGTCATTCAAAAAAGGCTTGGGTTCAAAGGTGAACTTAAGTACTGCCTTTCATCCTCAGATCGATGGGCAAGCAGAGTGTACTATTCATACCTTAGAAGATATGTTGAGGGATTGTGTGATTTATTTCAAAGGTAATTGGGATGATCACCTACATCTTATTGAATTTGCTTACAACAATATTTACCATTCTAGCATCCAAATGGCTCCTTATGAAGCTCTTTATGGGAGAAGATGCAGATCTCCTATTGGATGGTTTAAAGTTGGTGAAATTGGGTTGATAGGATTAGACTTAGTTCATCAAGCTATGAAGAAGGTGAAAGTTATTCAAGAGAGGTTGAAAACGACGCAGAGTGGTCAGAAATCCTGCACTGATATTAGGAAGAAGGAGTTAGAGTTTGAAGTAGATGACTGGGTATACTTGAAATTTTCACCCATGAAGTGTGTTATGAGATTTGGTAAGAAGGGGAGGCTTAGTTCCCGGTAAATTGGTCCTTACAGAATATCTAAGAGGGTTGGTAATATAGCTTATGAGTTAGAGCTACCACAAGAGTTAGCAGCGGTTCATCCAGTATTTCATATTTCCATGTTGAAGAAGTACACGGGAGATCCTTCACTTATCATACCAACTGAAGATATTGGTATCAATGATACCTTATCCTATGAGGAAATTTCAGTTCAAATTCTAAACCGTCAGGTTCTCTAGTTGAGGACCAAGAAAGTTGCATCCGTCAAAGTTGTTTGGAGAAATTAGTTTGTTGAGGAAGCTACTTGGAAAGCTGAGGAGGATATGGAAAAGATATATCCACATTTCTTTGAACCTGGAGATATTCCAGATCAAGGTACTAATTCTCTTCTTAGTACTCTTTAATTTATATACTTGATGTCTTAAATTTGCTTGTTGGGTGTTTGAGCTAAATGTTAGATGTTACACCCTTCGCCTACTAAGAGTAATCTCATTCAAGGATGAATGTTCCCAAGGGAGAGATATTATAACACCTCTCTATTTGAAGAGCTAGATTTATAAAGAGTTGTTTTGGAAAGAAAGAAAAATCTCGAAAATTAGTTAATTATGTAAGTATGAGTTTTTGGTCAACTTAAAATGACCATAACTCCTATATCATGATGAGTTAGGTGTTCTTCCAAATACCGGAGAAAATATCTTTGAATTATCTTTCCAGCGCCGCCGATTTGGCTCAATTCCGAGTTTGTATGAGTGAGATATGACCATTTGAAGTCGGGTTGTTTAGATAAGGAAAGTCTAAACCGGATTTGGAAGGGTATTATGGTCTTTTCCTTACCCAATTAATTTATTTCGTTTTTAGTGAATTAATTAGGGTCAAAACTGAATTGGTTCAGTTTGCACAATTGGAAATTCACGTTAGGGATTTAGAGAGAAGAACTCAAGAGAGAAGAGAAGGGGAAAAGTCGAGATTCACCGTTTTCGTAAGAAATTGATTGTGGATTTTGTCGACGATTTGATCCTACAAGGTATGTGAGACTTTTATAATGTTGGGTTCGTTCACCCACGTGCCAAACATGTTTATTTCAGCGTGATTTCTTCCTAAAAAGATTGGAAGTTTGAATGTTCTTAATGGGTGTTCTTGAATTGCTTTCGTTCTTAAATTTGTGTTGAGATTAAAGAGTTTCTTGTGATTATAGTGTTGATTTCTTGAGTTGTTTGAGTTACAATTTGTGTATATGATTTGGGTATTTAAATCTAAAGAGATATTGAGAAAAAGAATCGAAATTAATCGAATTAAGATTAGAAAACGAGAGGAAAAGTTCGTCAGTTTTGCCTGGGGAAATGCTGGGGCGACGCGACCCCATTGTTCCAGGAGGGCTGGGGTGACGCGCCCCCATTACCCCAGGAGTGCTCGGGTGATGCGCTATAAGTGCGCCAAAAAGTGGTCTCTGAACTTTGGGGACTGGCGTGGCGCGCCTGAAGTGCGCCACGTCCGTCCGCCCCAATCCATTTTTCATTGTTTAGCCCGTTTAAGTCCTTTTAAAGTGTACTAATACTTCCTATTGATTCTAACTACTCTAAATGACTTCTAAACACCTAGAAATCATCCATAAACTTCAATCATAACCTCGAATCCATAAATTCAAATGCAAGGAAATATAAGAGCCAAGTGTAGAAAGTTCTTAGAGTCACTTCAAGAAGTCTTTTGCAAATGTTTTAAACTTGTTTTAAGATTTGAGTTTTGAGTTAATTAAGAGTAAAAAATGTAGTTCATTTATTCAAAAAGAGTATATGAGAACTAAGTATTCCCAAAGAGTAATTGTTTCCACATTTAAACAAGAGAGGAAATACTAATTTCCAAGAGAGCTTTTGAGGTAGTTTTTGAGTAATTATCTCAAATCACAAAAAGAGTTTTGTTTTTGAAACATATGANGCAAATGTTTTAAACTTGTTTTAAGATTTGAGTTTTGAGTTAATTAAGAGTAAAAAATGTAGTTCATTTATTCAAAAAGAGTATATGAGAACTAAGTATTCCCAAAGAGTAATTGTTTCCACATTTAAACAAGAGAGGAAACACTGATTTCCAAGAGAGCTTTTGAGGTAGTTTTTGAGTAATTATCTCAAATCACAAAAAGAGTTTTGTTTTTGAAACATATGAGCTGAGTATATTTTGGGAGTAGTATTGAGCGCCGATATGGGGGCGCGAGTTCATAATAACTCAAGTCTCCATAAACCATGTAGCCATAATGGGTAGAAAGGATCATACTTTTTAGATGATTCCTTAGTGCATTTTAGCATAGACTAGTGGATCCACTTAGTTGAGGTGTTCTATATGACGGCAAACTATAGGACAGTTCTAGCGGCGTGGGCGAGACGATCTATCTTCACTTAGGCTCATAGTGATGGTTGTCGGTTAGAGAAACTCCCACAGTATAACTTTATATGTAAACTGAGTTGTTATTGCGTTTCTTTAACAAATTAAGTTGCTACCTAATGTTTTAAATGCCTTGTATAAACTGTACCATTATTGTTGTTTTTACTTTGCATTTGAGTTAAGTTATTCCTGAGTTGAGTAAAGCCAAGGTAAGTGTTCTTTTAAGATTCCTTTCAAGCTTATGTCATTTTTAGTTTTCCCCTCGCATACTCGTACATTCAATGTACTAGGATCATTTGGCCTGCATCGTTTTATGATTCAGACATAGGTAACCATGATCATCATCCAACGCCTCGTTGATCTAGTTGAGCACTCAGAGTCAGTTGGTGAGCCTCCTTGTTATTCGGAGGATCCCTTATTATCTTGTTTTGATTTAGTACTTTAGTTGTTAGGATGATCGGGGGTCTTGTCCCGACATCCCTCCTTGTTTTGGAGGCTTCATAGACGAGTAGTTATAGTTCTTTAGTCTTTCCGTTTTTCAGTTGTATACGTTAAGACTTGAGTTGCCATTTTGGCTAACTTTAATATCTCTTTAAGTTATTGCATGAGTTATATCTTGAGACTGTTTCTTATGGTTAAGTCTTCCACTGAGTAAGTAAGCTAGGCCAAGGGTTCACTTGGGGCCAAAAATGGTTCTTGAGTGCCAGTCCCACCCAGGGTGTAGTCTTGGGGCGTGACAACCCAACCCATCGGGCCGTATGGGAACCTACCACTAACACCTAAGGAAGAGAGACTTCATATCCCAATAGCTAAAACATACGGAAGATTAATGAAAAACAGAGATAAAATAATCAAAGGGTTTTGATAAATAAAATTTTTAAACAATTTCGGGTTAAAACTTGTAAAGTAATTAACATTCCCAAGGATCTAGTCTAAATAGGTACAAAAGCTATCAAGAGTACAAATTAGACATAATAATAGAAGGCAGCTCCCACCATGCGGAAGGAAAAATAGAAGTCGTTGGAGAATTTCTTCGTATTCACCTAATGAAACATCACCAACCTGCATCCAGACTATGCCAAAAAGGCATAGCGAGAGTAGTATGATTACAAACCACACATACTGGTAGGCATCATCCGTCAAACCAACACCCACCACAGAACATAAGAAAATCAACTAGTAAGAATATGTCATAAGCCACTCGCTCCTCCACCTTTACCTCACTTGAATACCTCTGAAATTACACTAGTACTTCGTACTACTAACCACCTCCTCATTCAACCCACTCACTAGTTTCTTGATCATAGCCTAGACATTCTAACCCTCAGAAGAGACCACGAATGTAACTACAAGCATTCCGACTAACCACCCACTGTATACCATTATTTCCTCTTTTATATTACCCCGCCTTCGTCACGTGGTACATTATATCAATCTTGCTAACTATTAACCACGAACCCCCTTTTTCATCTTTAGAAATATTCTACGTGGACAAGTCAAACCATCACCCACTCCGATCACCCCTAAACACTCAAATCTCATAACTACCTCTACTTCTTGCCCTCGCAATCTAACTAGGTCATCATAGTCACTTACAACTAGGGTAGAACAATCATTCAAATACTCACTTACGAACAACACACAATTCATCATTATGAGATGCACAAGTATTTCAAGTCATTGGTCCTCTCAAGGGACCCAAACCCAAACTGTTAGCATACCGAAATGTGGTACCCGATCCAATGTTTATGCCGGAACGTGACAACCGATCCCATAGTTATGCGGGAACGTGACAATCGATCCAAGTTAGTGTGTCGGAACGCAACACCCGATCCACAATCACAATCACAATGTATATCATCACAATCATACAACAAGAGTGATTCATATCATGTAGTTTTCCGTTCATACTTATTTACGTTAGGTGTGATCAACAAGCTTCGTTCACATACATGCACATATTATAATGAAACAAGAACAAACATACATTACACAATCATAGAATAACAACCATCACCAATAAATTACTCCTCGACGTATATCATATAAGCATTATTCCAACCATACTTAGCCTTAGTTCATCTTCTAAGGCTTCTTCCTAAGATTTAATCATATTTCGTTCGGTGCACGAAGGCGTACAGATAAATCCTACCATATATTTACATATATTACGCAGTGGGCACTGATTTATAACTACTAAATTCATAAAACCTAGCCTACCTGGGCGCCAAGCAGTTGCACAGAGTTTTGGTCTTCTATTCTTGTTTCTGGGACTCGTGATGGTGGTGTTGACCCGAAATCCGCAATCCGTCGACACTCTTTCGCTATAAATCTCACTCTCCATCTTTCCCAAGCTTGGAGCAGCTTTTGGGGGTTTTTAGGGTGTTTTACGACTAATTTAGGTATTTTGGGAAGAAGGAGGAAATAAGAATTTACGTTACTTACATTCTGCCTTGCCTATCCTGCCTTGGAGACTATTTTTACCGCTGTGGCGCTGCCGCCCTGGCGGGACAGTGGCTCAGAATTTCTCGAATTTTTTCTTTTCCTAATTAACGACGGTTCGGGTCATTAATATATATATATATATATATATATATATATATATATATATATTATGCCTTAGGTTAAGTTAAACATTATAATTCTCCTTTTATAGGTCTTGCTAAAATTTACCAAAAAAAAATTAAAAATATACATGACACAAAAAGCATAATTACACCAAAGGTATTTTTAGTTGGTTGGGAGGTAATATAATCAAATGTTTCTATTTCTCTACACCTTTCTGCTTGAGTGTTGGTATTTAAAAATGTTATTTTTGCCAAATCAATAGGTAAAGAAGAGATTGCACATTATACCAAAAGAAACAAGGTCCAGTAACTTTGCTAATTAAAGGCGAAATTAGAAATCAAAGTAAGAAAGCCAAGGATTTCTTTGGAGAAGTATTCTTCTTTTTAAAGAATTCGCCAAGTAGGATTAAGATATCACTTTAAGAATTTGCACTTCTTATTTAGTATAAAATTTATAACTCAAACATGTTTCTTAATCCTAATAGTTAGGTAATTTTTTAAAATTTTGTGGTCAGTAAAATTGGGTTACACGTGCAATTAGATTACAATTTTACCCTTATACTTTATCAACATGTAATAAATACAACATCTAATCTAATTAAATAATAATAAAAATGTATTATCTCTTCAAAATTAATATGTATAAATGTGAAATCACTAAATTATCCACACAAAAAAAGAGAGGGCACTCTCTGACATTCATATTCCAACTAAAAGATAATGACACTTATTATGTTTCCAGTCAAATTAATGAAATGTTGCGGAAATTCATGGGGTGAGAACTGGGGTGAATGTATCCATAATAAAAATAATGGCATTTATTATGGCTTGGAATATGTATCTTTGTATATATTATTTTGTATTGTTTCTGTTCAAAGTAGAATATTAGTCTGAGGTGAATGTATCCACATGAATAAAAATGGATAGAAATAAAACGAGTGTTTAAAGTTAGATTACAATTTTTCTCTTATATTTAATTAAAATAAATTACTTAATCTAATTTAAATATTAGTAATTGAATTTAAATTTACATGACATTTGTGAATCTGTAGATATTCAAAAGTCCAATTTAAATGTAACCCTTAATGAGTTACCCATTAATCAAATTTAAGTGTGCGCTATTCATTGCTAAATAGTTTGGAGAATAGGAAGAATTGCATTGAATAATTAAATGTAGACTAATTAATTAGGAGAAATAAATAGTTTGGAGAATAGGAAGAGTTGCATTGAATAATTAAATGTAGACTATTGAAAGAAAAGGTTCAAGGAATGCAAATTAAAAATAGCTACAAAAAGGCAGGAAAAGATTCTTGAATTCTTACTCACCATTTTTATAGGCTCTTGCATAATTTTATTTATTAATTAATTTCATCTTCTTTTTGTTCTGGAAGAGAAAGCAACAATTTGAGAGGCTGAGAAGTACGTAGAGCTATCGGCGTCTAGAGTTCGATTAGCCAGTAACATCAACTTCACTAAACAAAGTTCAACACGAATTTATTATAATGCACAATGTTTATGTATTATTGTATATGAAAATTAAGACACATATATTATTATCATTATTATTATTATTATTATTATTATTATTTTGACATGTAATATTTTAATTTTAGCATTCAAATAATCTTGTTATACTTTTGGCAGTTGTTTCTATTTTATATGTAAAAAGAGAATTGATATGTTCTTTAATTTCTCTACTTTAGTAAGAATAAGCTTGATTTTTTTAAAACCAATATATTTAACTATTATACACTCCCTCCATCTCAATGAAATTTTTTGAACAAATTAACATGGAATACACGTGCAAAGCACGTGTCCAGATACTAGTAGTTAAAAAAAAGGGAAGTTTAAAGATGATACTCATCCATAAGACCATAACTAGGGACTAGTACATCATATTCATCCCACAGATTTCTTTTCTTACGCTAGAGAAATAGGCAATGTCTGCTTAAGTTGTTTTTATTGAGCAAAAGTGACACAAATTTGATAAGTTGAAATTCATCTTAACTTTGTTCTTAACTAATTTTTTTCTTTCCTTTTTTTTTTAGATAAGTATCAAAAACTCACATAAACTATCTCAGTTTTTGAGTTTCTTACTAAAACTATTGAGAGTGTGAATTTTTTACTAAACTATCACTTACTAGTTTGAGAAACACATCCCTCTCTTTTATTGCATTCTCTTCATGGTGTATGTACCACACTCTCCTTTTATTTTAAAAAAATTGTCACATCACACTCCGCATGGACAAAACATTCCACCTTGATAAAAATTAAATAAATTATTAGCTTAGTGAAAATTAAATATTTAAGAGTTATTAACCCAAAATAATAATATTTTTTTATAAAATAAAAAGTAAAATATTTTTCATACCCCTCTCCATCACTTCCTCTCACCGTACCCCCCTCCCCTCGCCATTTTTTAGTTTTTTTTTGTTAAAATTTCTTCTATAAAACTATTTAATTTTTTTTACTTCATCTCTCCCTCTCCCTCAAAATAGATATTATTTTATTATTTTAAATAAATAAAATAATATCAATATTTTTTTTTTGGAATGAGTGGCTGTTATGGGGGGTGGGGGGGGGCAAGGGGGGGGGGTGAAGTATGAGTTTTTTTAAAAATATTTTATAAAATAAATTTCAAAAAATAAATTTTACTTTTTGAAAAAACAATTGGGATACTAATACTTGAATCTTTAATTTTTAATCAATACTAATAGTTTATTATTTAATTTTTGTCAAGGTAAAATAATTTATCCATGTTGAATGTAATGTGTCAATGTTTTTGCAAATAAAAGAGAGTGTAGTACACACACCACTGAGGTGTGTTTCTGAAACTGATAAGTGATAGTTTAGGCATGAAACTCACACTCCCAATTATTTAGGTATAAAACTCAAAAAAAGTATATAGTTTAGGTGTGTTTTTGATACTTTATCTCTTTTTAAAAAAATAAAAATAAACATTTAGACCCATGTTATACAAAATTCTAATTATTTATAGTAGGGGGTGAAACAAAGTGGGAACAACCACCGCGATAGTCAATTTTGGCGTAAAAATATATCAATCTATCCATGCCCATAATAAAATCAAAGTATAGCATCTCTAGTTCTATCAAATATATATGGGTCTAATGACCACAAATCTCTACTATACAACCACCGTAAAGCCACTTGAAAATAAAAGACTCACCAACTAGAGTAGATATTGTTGGGTTTGAAAGAATCAAAGAGTCATGCGGAAGCTTACAATTGCAAATAATATCAGCGATAAGTCATATGACAAAAACTTACTAAAAATGAAAATGTTATTATATGATTTGGCTAATTAGCCTACATATTTAAAAACCAATAAAAACATAAAAATTGTAGAAAGAAAACCTCTCCATAAACAAAACTCTTAGGGCTTGTTTGGAAAGTCAACCTAATAACTGAATTTTGTGTAATTGGATGTAATTACACTGTTTGACATGCTTGGTTGGCCGTGTAATTACTTGATCAGCAGGTAATTGAGAGTAATTGGTAAGAGGTAATTGCACTCTCCAATTCTGAGAGAAGGGATGTGAATTCCTGGTAATTACATGGTGTAATTACAAGTTGTGATATTTTGTAAATCTATATGATTCATATTCCAATGAAGAAATATTCTGAAACCAAGGACACAACTTCTTTAATTGACGTAGAGAGGGATGTCTTAATCGACAATGTGCAGCAAATGGGGACACGAAAATAGAGCAAACAACAGACTGAGACTCCCACTCATCAAGGATGTACAGATCATCAGATACATGTCGTTTACCAATAATTACCTGATTTATCTTAAGATAAAGAAACAGGCAATGATAGAGAAAAAATGAAATATAACAATTAAGGTATATGTATTTACTGACAAAGATCAAATTAAAAATCAATTTTGGTAGGCTTAATACATATGATAGGGCAATAGAGGAGGTTGACTTAACAATTCCAAATCCAACACTTGTACAAATAGTTCCATCAGCTACAGTGACTAGAAAGGGAGCTTTGTGTTATTGAATGCTATAAAAATATATTGGAATTAGCAATTATATGATTTGTGGCACCTAAATCAATCATCCATTCATTTGAAGAGGTGATACGATATGTTTCATCTAACTTAGCAATTTTAATAGCCGAAGTGAATTTATTCAATGATTCTTGATATTGAGATAATTTTGCAAACTCATGTGTTGGAATTGAAATTATTTTATCAAAAAATGAATTATCCGTAGTAATTAAATGCATTCTCATATTGATCATTCTATTAATGAAATAGTAGTACCACTTATCCTCAACAAGTATTTTCAAAAGAAACCAATTCAGTAATGCAATTTCTTAAAAGAGAGCAAACAAAACCTTGATGTAATAAAGCTCAAATGCATATCTTTGAACAATGAAACAAAATCTTGTTCTTTCATGATATCAGACCGGAACTTCAAGAAGAGGCAAACTACATATTAAAGATGAAACCCGAAAAAACAAAATATCGATCGAAAACACCAAAAAAATAATTTACCAAACTCCTCAGATGTTGGTTGAAAGAAGAATGAGACAATAACTAGATCTCTTAGCCGGAAACAAGTGACTTTCTCAGATGATGGTCGGAAATAACAACAGATGACAGAAAAACAAGATCTATATAAATCAAAGACGATCTAAACAGATATACCACTTGCCTTCACACACACGTCGAGAAAGTGTGAATAGAATGGAGTCACCGGAATATGAGACTCACCATGTTAATTTTAATGTAATATTCATAAGAAAATTACTATTAACTTCTAGTGATGAAACAATGTCTCTTGGTGTAACACCTCAAAAATCAGACCTAGAAAAAAATTGCAGAAACTTACCTGAACTAGTGAACCACGACAGGGTTCATAGACCGTGATAGGGTCCACGATCCGTTGACCTACCCGTGGACTGGAGTTAAACTCCACCAGGCCCAGACATCAGACCAGGAGGGCCTCACAGGCCGTGGTCTTGACGACAGACCGTGGTGGCATCTGTAGTATTGAACCAGTAGGCCCCAAGCCTTTCCTTCAGACCCCCCACCCCCCGCCCAAGTAAGGACCACTAGGACCTTCATGGTCAGTGGTCCTAAAGACGGGTCGTGGGGGAGTCCGTGAAGATCAACCAGTAGGCCCCCAAACCTGAGCCTCCAGAGCTCAGCCCAAGTGAGGACCATAGGGACCTTCACGGTCCGTGGTCTTCCTCACGGGCCGTGGTAGGGGTTCGTGGATAGGACTCTCAGGAACAGTAGCCACTGGCCAAGGACCACGACCAGTTCTACTGTTCGTGTTCTCTTTCACGGTCAGTGAAAGTGACCGTGGTCAGTCCCGTCAGAACTTTATGTAGGGTTATTTCAGTCTTTTACCCTATTTGTTTGGCACCTAAACTTTGTCGTTTAACCCCTAAACTACGTGGTTTTGGTCAGTTCTAGCCTAGAAACATAACTAGAACTTACCTAAGTCAAATCATTCATCAAAACATAGAAACTTATAGCATAGAGAGAAGAAAGACGCGACCAAACCCTAGTTCAAGAGCGCAACAAGGTTCCATCAGTTCTAGCCCCGAAATTGAAAGATTTCTCCGTGGAATCCGTCACCAGGTATGTGGGATTTCACTAGTGGGTTCCTTTCACCCATTAGGTCCCTAGATTCAAGTCAAATTCTTGATTTCCTTATTATCAACTAGACATAGGGTTTCTCGAATTATAGCAGATTTTTATGAATTAGTTTCTTAATGTTCCAAATCAGTTTATCATGACTTTTAGCATGTTTTAGTATAACTTCCTTCATAAATTCAGAACCCAAGCTATGTAGTTCTTTAGTTCATGAATTATATTTTCTAGGTCAGCTATTTCAGATAATTCATACATACATTCATCAGCTTCGAATGTGTCATTACCAGTATATTAATGTTGCATTCTCAGATTTTTGCATGTTAGTATTTGAGTTATCCAATGCTACAATATTTCAGTTAAAATGTGTTAAATTACTTAATCACTTGGGAGAAGCTTAATACCGAGTGGACTAGGGTCATACACCCTCAAGTCACCGAACTACGTTCACCGTAGGTTGTAAGTCCCCTATGTGGGCATCATTTAAGTGATCATGCTAGCATGCCTCTATACCTTTGTCCAGGTATATTGGGTCCTCTCGATGGGGCGTATACATCGGACTCCACATTTAGCTCATGTGGTTTTATGTCGGTTATTAGTAGCTCCCTTACAGTTCAGTCAAGCTCTATTGCATTGTCCATGTTATTAGTATAGTTTAGTAATCAGTCTCAGCATGTTACAAACTTGGTCATTGCATTCAACATTTCATGTTCAGTATTCTCAGTTGTATCATGCTTATATCATGTCATTGCTCAAATTTATGCTTTGATTCATTTATGTTGTTATTTAGTTTTATTCTGTCTCAGTACCTTTCAAGTACTGACGAATACTCTGCGCTACATCTTCTCGTGATGTAGGTTCAGGTCCTCATCAGTCAGATCACGCATAGATCGGTTCTCGATCTTCAGCTCAGTAGCATCTGTGGTGAGTCATTATTCTTCGAGGACTAGTGACATGATTATTTTCTCACTTTTAGTTTTAGTTTCAGTTTTGCTAGATCTAGCTGGGGCATGTCCCAACATTTCAAGTATGTAGAGGCTTTTTTTTAAGACATAGTTAGAGTCAACTATAGTGTTAGAGTTTTATTTTTCATTTGTACTCAAACTCACAGTTTTCATATATTCAGATTTAGTATATGGGTATTCTGTATCATTTCAGATTACTTACATGATTTAGCTTCTGCACAGTATGTATTGCTTTAGTTTATCTTTAGTATGCTTATGATTATGCCAGCAGGGTTAGCTTGGGGTTATTCGTGATCCTAGGTCCCACGTCCGCGTCCAAGGGGTAGCCTTGGGGCATGACAAACTTTGTATCGGAGAATTAGGTTTTAATGTCCCAGGATATATGAAAAGACGCACTAAGTAGAGTCCTTTTCATGGGTGTGAAGTGCACCACATCTAATGAGAAAGAGGCTACGAAGTGATTTAGGAAAACTTCAATTTCTTTGTTACTCTTACCGTGCGTAAGGTATGATCGAATTCCTCGTTCTAATCCTTCGTTATGGCTTTCAGATCATGCCACTTCGTAGAGCTTACGACAGGAATGCGAATGCCAGGAATGCAAATGAATCTCCTCGAGTCCCAGATCAGGAAGTGTCAAATGCTGAATTTTGGAACGCTATTCAGTTATTGGCTCAGAGTATGACCAACCAGAACAATCAGCAGGCTCCAGGTCCAAAAAATGGTAATATTGGGTCAGTTGAAGATAGAGTTCGTGATTTCGTTAGGATAAATCCACCTGAGTTCTTAGGATCGCAAATTGGTGAGGATCCCGAAAGCTTCATTGATGAGGTCAAAAAGATCTTTGGAGTGATGTGGGTAACTAAAAAATGGTCGGGTTGAGTTGGCATCTTACCAGCTTAAGGATGTAGCTCATATCTGGTATACTCAGTGGAAAGAGAACAGAGGTACAATTGCAGCTCATATCAGCTAGGATTGTTTTAGCGAGACCTTTATGGATAGGTTTTTCCCAAGAGAGTTAAGGGAGGCAAAAGCTCAGGAGTTTATGAATTTGTGGCAGGGTTCGATGACAGTCCAAGAGTATGGGCTCAAGTTCACCCAACTCTCTAGGTATGCTCCTCACATAGTTGCTAACTCTAGGGCTCAAATGAACAAGTTCTTGTATGGGGTCTCCGATCTTATGAAAACAGAGTGTATGAATGCCATGTTACTTGAAGATATGAATATCTCTAGGCTCATGACTCATGCTCAACAAGTTGAGGGTGATAAGCTTAGAGAACAAGCTAAGGCTAATAAGAAAGCTAGGAAAAGTAACTATGACTATTCCCAACAGAAATCGAGTGGTGGAAATCGCTCGCAGTTCCAACAGAAGTCTTCAACTCCGGCACCTTCATCAGCTAGTGTTCCATCCTCCAAGTTCCGAAATGATCAGAACGGTAGGGCATCAGGCTTTAAGTCTCAAGGTAGTATTTCAGGCACCAGAACGTTCCCAACTTGTCCAAAGTGTGGTAAGAATCATCTGGGCGAGTGTCTTGCAGGAAAGGAAGGATGTGCTTTGGTTGTGGTCAGTCTGGTCACATAGGTTGAAGGATTACCTTTCTAAACAGAGTCATGGAGGAAACAATGGTAGAGCTCAGTCAACAACTTCAGCAGCACCAGCAGGTCGCCCGACTCAGCAGGGTAATTCATCTGGTATAGGTGGTGGTCAGTGCTAGAAAAGGTTTTATGCTCTCCAGGCTCGCCAAGATCAGGAAGTTTCTCCTGATGTAGTCACTGGTACGTTACGAGTCTTTGATCTTGATCTTTATGCATTATTAGATCCAGGGGCTACTCTTTCCTTTGTAACTCCATATATAACAGTCAAATTCAGTGTTAGTCCAAAAAATCTCTCAGAACCCTTCTCAGTCTCTACTCCAGTCGGTGACCCAGTTATAGCTAGACCGTTATACAGAAATTGCCCTGTCACAGTCTCCCAAAAAGTCACCTCAGCAGATCTGGTAGAGTTAGAAATGGTAGACTTCGATATCATTCTAGGCATGGATTGGTTACAATCCTGTTATGCGTCAGTCGATTGTAGAACTAGGATTGTTCGTTTTCAGTTTCCAGATGAACCAATCTTAGAATGGAAGGGTAGTAGCTTAGCGCCTATGGGTTGATTTATTTCTTACCTTAAGGCCAGAAAGATGATTTCTAAGGGGCATCTCTATCATCTTGTTCGGGTTAAGGATTCAAGCTCTAAAACCCCAACTCTTGAGTCAGTCCCTATAGTTAATGAGTTCCTAGAAGTGTTTCCAAAAGATCTTCCTAGAGATCCTCCTGAGAGGGAAATCGACTTTGGAATTGATCTTATTCCAGACACCCAACCTATTTCTATTCCTCCTTACATAATGGCTTCAACTGAGCTTAAGGAATTGAAGGAGCAATTGAAAGACCTTCTAGATAACGGCTTCATCAGACCTAATATTTCCCAATGGAGTGCACCAGTATTGTTCGTGAAGAAGAAAAATGGTTCTTTTAGAATGTGCATCGATTATAGGAAGTTGAACTAGGTCATAATCAGGAATAAGTATCCCATCCCCAGGATTGATGACTTGTTTTACCAACTTCAAGGTGCTAGTCATTTCTCAAAGATAGACCTCAGATCGGTTATTATCAGCTCAGAGTTAGAGATAGTGACATTCCCAAGACAGCCTTCAGAACTCAATATGGTCATTATGAATTTGTAGTTATGTCATTTGGACTAACCAATGCTTCTGCAACTTTCATGGATTTGATGAATAGAGTGTTCAAACAGTATTTGGACTTGTTTGTTATCATCTTTATTGATGATATCCTCATTTACTCTAGGAGTGAGGAAGAACATGCGAATCATTTGAGGGTTGTTCTGCAAACTCTCAAAGATCGCCAGTTATTTGTAAGTTCAGCAAGTGTGAGTTTTGGTTGGAATTCGTCTCTTTCCTTAGGCATATTGTGTCTAGTGAAGGGATCTGAGTGGATTCACAGAAAATAGAAGTAGTAAAACAATGGCCAATACTTATCTCTCCTACAGATATTAGAAGTTTCTTGGGTCTAGCGGGTTATTACAGAAGGTTCGTGGAAGAATTTTTGTCCATAGCCTATCTATTGACTAAGTTGACTCAGAAAAAGGTTAAGTGGTTAGATGATTGTGAGAAAAGCTTCGTAGAACTGAAAACTAGGTTGACTATAACTCTTGTCTTGACTCTACCAGAGGGTTCAAATGGTTATGTGATCTATTGTGATTCCTCAAGAGTCAGCCTAGGTTGTGTATTGATGCAATGAGGTAAGATTATAGCTTATTATTCTAGATAACTTAAGGTGCATGAGAAAAACTATCCAACTCATGACCTCAAGGTAGCAGTAGTGGTGTTTGCACTTAAGATTTGGAGACATTACTTGTATGGTGTCCATGTAGATGTGTTCACAGACCATATAAGCCTTCAGTATGTGTTCACCCAGAAAGAGTTGAATCTTCGCTAGAGAAAATGGCTTGAGTTCCTTAAAGATTATAATATGAGTGTGCATTACCATCCTGGTAAGGCCAATGTGGTAGCAGATGCTCTTAGTAGACTATATATGGGTAGTGTAGCACATGTTGTGGAAGAAAGAAAGGAGCTAGCAAAGGATGTTCACAGACTCGCTCGCTTAGAAGTTTGTCTTATGAGCCTATCAAGTGGTGGTGTAACAGTTCAGAATGGGGTAGAATCTTCATTGGTGGTGGAGGTTAAGGAAAAGCAAGACAGTGATCCTATATTGCTTCAACTAAAGGGTGCAGTCCATTAACAGAGAGTTGAGGTTTTCTCCCAATGGGGAGATGGTGTGCTTCGTTATCAGGATCGATTATATGTCCCTAAGGTGGGTGAGTTGAGAGAACAAATTCTTGCAGAAGCCCATAACTTCATATACTCTATTCATCCAGGCGCCACTAAGATGTACCGTGATCTGCGAGAAGTCTTTTGATGGAATGGTATGAAAAGGGATATAGCGGATTTTGTGACCAAGTGCCCTAATTGTCAGGAAGTGAAAGTAGAACATCAGAAACCAAGAGGTATGACTCAAGAGATCGATATTCCTACTTGGAAGTGGGAAGTGATCAACATGGATTTCATCATAGGTTTACCTCGTACTCGCCGACAACGTGAGTCCATTTGGGTGATTGTTGATAGAGTTACTAACTCTGCGCTTTTTGGCTATCAAGACTACAGATTCGGTGGAGGACTACACCAAGATTTACATTAATGAGATAGTAAGGCTGCATACGGTTCCTTTGTCTATCATCTCAAATAAAGTTCCTTAGTTTACCTCTCATTTCTGGAAGTCATTTCAAAAAGGTCTTGGTACTCAAGTTAATCTTAGCACAACATTTCATCCACAGACGGATGGTCAGGCAGAGCGTACCATTCAGACCTTAGAGGACATGTTGAGAGCTTGTGTGATCGACTTCAAGGGTAGTTGGGATGATCACCTTTCTCTTGTAGAATTCGCCTACAACAATAATTACCATTCCAACATTCAAATGGCCCATTATGAGGCATTATATGGACGTAGATATAGATCTCCAGTTGGTTGGTTTGAAGTAGGTGAAGCAGCCTTGATAGGGCCAGATTCAGTTCATGACGCTATGGAGAAGGTGCAACTCATTAGAGATAGACTTAAAACAACCCAGAGTTGCCAGAAGTCCTATACAGATGTAAGGAGAAGGGAGCTAGAGTTCCAAGTTGATGATTGAGTTTTCCTGAAAGTGTCGCCTATGAAATGGGTGACGAGATTTGGCAAGAAAGGAAAGCTCAGTCCTAGATATGTAGACCCTTACAGGATCTTGAAAAGGGTTGGTAAAGTGGCTTATGAGTTAGAATTGACAACAGAACTAGCAATAGTGCATCCAGTTTTTCACATTTCGTTGTTGAAGAAGTGTGTGGGTGACCCAACATCTATAGTACCGTTAGAATGTGTGGTTGTGAAGGATAGTCTCAATTATGAAGAGGTACTAGTTGAAATCCTTGATCGTCAGGTCCGAAGGTTGAGAAACAAAAAAGTCAATTCAATCAAGGTTTTGTGGAGGAGTCAGTCCATAGAGGGACCTACTTGGGAAGCAGAAGCTGAAGGCCAAGTACCCTCACCTCTTCCCTTTCGATTCCATTCTAGCTTGAGGTAATAGTTCCTCTTCAGTTTTCCAATCATTCATGTGGAGTTTCAGTCGTAGCATCATGTTCCTTCAATTTGTACTTGTATTTTCAGCGTAATTGCATGTTCTTGTAACTTAGTTCAGTCAGAAATCAGCTCCCAGTGTTTAGTGGTAGGGTTTGCAGCTCTTTCCCTCCATTTCAGCTAGTTTAGCCTTCATTCGAGGATGAATATTCCCAAGGGGGAGATATTGTAACACCTCAAAAACCAGACCTAGAAAAAAATTGCAGAAACTTACCTAAACCAGTGAACCACAACAGAGTTCACGGACCGTGATAGGGTCCACAGTACGTTGACCTGCCCGTGGTCTGGAGTTAAACTCTACCAAGCCCAGACGTCAGACCACGGGAGCCTCCACGCGCAGTGGTCTTGACGACGAACCGTGGTGGCATCCGTAGTTTTGAACCAATAGGCCCTAAGCCTTTCTCTCAGACCCCCCTCCGCCCAAGTAAGGACCACGAGGACCTTCACGGTCCGTGGTCCTGAAGACGGGTCATGGGGGCGTCCGTGAAGATCAACCAATAGGCCCCAGACCTGAGCCTCTAGACCTCTGCCCAAGTGAGGACCACGAGGACCTTCACGGTCCGTGGTCCTCCTCACAAGCCGTGGTAGGGGCTCATGGACAGGACCTCCAGGACCAGTAGCCACTGGCTAAGGACCACAACCGGTCTTACAGTCCGTGCTCCCTTCATGGTCCTTGAAAGTGATTGTGGTCAGCCCCGTCAGAATTTTAAGTAGGGCTATTTCAGCCTCTTTCCCTATTCATTGAGCACCTAAACTACATCGTTTAACCCTTAAACTATGTGGTTTTGGCAAGTTTTAGCCTAGAAACATAACTAGAACTTACCTAAGTCAAATCATTCATCAAAACATAGAAACTTAGAGCATAGAGAGAAGAAAGACGCGACCAAACCCTAGTTCAAGAGCGCAGCAAGGTTCCATCAGTTCTAGCCCCGAAATTGAAAAATTTCTCCGTGGAATCCGTCACCAGGTATGTGGGATTTCACTAGTGGATTTCTTTCACCCATTAGGTCCCTAGATTCTAGTCAAATTCTTGATTTCCTTATTATTAACTAGACCTAGGGTTTCTAGAATTATAGCAAATTCTTATGAATTAGTTTCTTAATGTTCCAAATTAGTTTATCATGACTTTTAGCATGTTTTTGTATAATTTCCTTCATAAATTCAGAACCCTAGCTATGTAGTTCTTTAGTTGACGAATTACACTTGCTGGGTCAGCTATTTCAGATAATTTAGATGATTCATATGTGCATGCCTCAGTTTTGAATGTGTCATTACCAATATATTAATGTTGCATTCTCAGATTTTTGCGTATTAGTATTTGAGCCATCCATTACTACAATATTTCAGTTAAAATGTGTTAAATTACTTAATCACTTTGGAGAAGCTTAATACTGAGTGGACTAGGGTTAGACACCCTCAAGTCACAGAAATACGTGCCCCGTAGGTTGTAAGTCCCCTCTGTGGGCATCATTTCAGTGATCACGCTAGCATGCCTCTATACCTTTGGCCGGGTATATTGGGTCCTCTCAATGGGGCGTATACATCAGACTCCACATTTAGCTCATGTGGTTTTATGTCGGTTATTAGTACCTCCCTTACAGTTCAATCAGACTCTATTGCATTATCCATGTTATCAGTATAGTTCAGTAATCAGTCTCAGCATATTACAAACTTAGTCATTGCATTCAACATTTCATGTTCAGTATTCTCAGTTGTATCATTCTTATATCATGTCATTGCTCAAATTTATGCTTTGACTCACGTATGTTATTGTTCAGTTTTATTCTATTTGACATGCTCAGTACCTTTCAAGTACTGACGAATACTCTGCGCTACATCTTCTCGTGATGTAGGTTCAGGTCCTCAGTAGTGAGATCACTCATAGATCGGTTCCCGATCTTCAGCTCAGCAACATCACTGGTGAGTCCTCATTCTTTGAGGACTAGTGACATGATTATTTTCTCACTTTTAGCTTTAGTTTCAGTTTTGCTAGATCTAGCTGGGGCATGTCCCAGCATTTCTAGTCAGTAGAGGCTTTATTTCAGGCATAGTTAGATTCATCTATAGTGTTATAGAGTTTAATTTTTCATTTGTACTCAAACTCACATTTTTCGTATATTTAGATTTAGTATATGGGTATTCCCATCATTTCAGATTACTTACATGATTCAGATTCCGCACAGTATGTATTGCTTCAGTTTATCTTTATTATGCTTATGAATATGACAACAGAGTTAGCTTGGGGTCATTTGTGATCCTAGGTACCGTGTCCGCGACCAAGGGTTAGCCTCGGGGCGTGACACCTGGCTTTGAAGATGACTCAACTTCAACTAGGTAGGGCTAACTAAGTTGAAGCTATAACCTTGGCTCTGATACCATGTTACAACAAAAGTATGGAGTAATTTCAATGTATATGAAGAAAAATAATGGTTATAATTGAGGTATAAAAAAGACTAATTGAGGTAATTAGATATCTAAATCCCTAAAAATCATCATGAATATTATATACAATAAAATAGTATAAGTTTATGATTCTCTAACATGCATGTTCCCTGCTTTCCTATATTATGAATTCTCCCTCATTTTTTCATTCCATGTTTTTTTGCATTATCTAGGAGTTCATCAATTGTTATAGTTCTTTTTTAAATAAAAAATTCAAAACACATAAATATTGTTCAAGATATTATCCTTATTTACTTGGTTTTTTCCACAAATTTTTGTGTTGTTAAACACTTTAGCCCTATATATACATGAACTATGATTCTCTAATCGTTACTACTGTTGGCTAGATAACGAGCCATGTCAATGAACCATTTGCAAAGGAAAAAAAGTAAAGAGTGAAAAAATGAGGAATCTCTATCATCTTTGTCGGAAAATTTTCTCCTAATTAGAGTTGAAGAAGGCATAATATTCACCGTATATTTCTAATGGAGTTGTAACTTCAGGAACAAAAAATTGCATGTTAAGCCCTTACTAGACCATTTATCCCACTTCCTTGGGATTTAGTTTGTTGACTCTTTATATATCAGCTGAATTTATGAATATTAGATGAGAAGATGAGTACCAATTATCCCACTTTCTGCAGAATTTTTGAACATTAGATGAGAAGATGAGTACCAATTATCCCACTTTCTGTTGCATGCTGACCGCTTATTTCCTGGTGTATTGCTGCCACTAGAACAAACTTGATTAATTAAAGATGTTGCAATTGTACATTTGACTACCTTGAAGCTTGATTTCGAAGGAATCCTTTATTAGAAAGGCTTCGGAGTAGTGTAGAACTTGATGAACAATGCAAAAATAACCAAAACAAAATAGAAATATATTGAAACTTTACCTTATAACTTGTGGAACAATTGTTAAGTAGATGATGTTGCATGTCCTTTCGATCATGAAGGACTGGTTCCTTTATAGGGGTGAATCCTTAGGGTTTTAATGCCTAAGAATCATTACCTCTTAATTTGCATTGAATGAGTAATTTAAATGACATTTAATTGTAAATGTTGTGCATTAACTTCTCCTTAGGGGTGACAAAATGGTGGATTTAATTGGATTGAGTAAAAATAGATTGGATCAGAATTCACACATATAAGGAATTTCACAAAGGGTGTTCAGAAATATCACAATAAAAACTGTTTTCGAAAAGTAGAATTAGTGAGATTTGAACACATGAGCAATATCTCATTCCAAGGAGGTGGAACCACTGGGCTACAATAGCTTGTGGTGTTAAGGGTGTCCGAAATATGTTATTTAATCATTTCATGTGTCATTTTAGTTGAAGTATGATGAATATTCTTGATTATCATACTAGGAAATTGGTCTATCATTAGCATATTTCTTGATGCTTTCATGTTCTCTGGCCTAGTCCAACATTCATGATCATTCAGTGGATCCCCAACCTTAAAAAAACAATGCATAATTTTAATTTGAACATTCAATAACTATATAGCTGGAGAAATTATGACCTACATGACCTATAAGTGAGTGTTAGGATAAATTGTCTATATCACATCCCTTCATATGTGTGAATGCGGGATGCTTTGTACACTGAATAGAGACTAACTTAATTACCCTTGGATGTTGAGGCAATTGCATTTGACACTGGCTTTCAAAAAAAATTAGTGCCCCACTTGGTGGTAGAGCGAACATCTCCCAATTCTCTAGCTGATTGGAACGACGAAAATTTCTTTGGCACCTAGTTGTTCTTGACCCAAGGTTTCTAAGTACAATATGACCTATAAAAAAATTCTGCCAACATAAATTAACAATCAAAAGAATAATGTATTTTTAAACTCAATAAGATATATGTGGATTTTATATATCACAATAAAGGGGGAAATCACATAACCAAAAGCTGAAGAAAGCAACCATTCCTTTCTAGCTAGCAACAAAAAAATTCTTAATTAGACAAACAAATATAAAACACAATTGGCAGCATAAACTCTTGCATTATAAATGCTAAAATACCATCATATTCTCAATATAACGAACCTATAAAGAGGTCATTAAGAAAAGTTCTTTAACAATCTAGTAAAGATATAATGTCAAAACTAATAAAATATAAATGTTAGACAGAAAATAAATGAATTGAACCCATGTGATTAAAGCAGAAGTTGTATAAGATAACTTAAAAGAAAGTGACAAATTGCTTTACCTGTAAATTTAAAACATTAAGATGATTAGAAACAACATAACAATCCACCTAGTTCTTAATGATAAATCACCATCACTTCAAGTTTATTTGATACCCTGCATCAAGTTAGTTTTATTAGTAAGAGCACAACATAATAAATCATTATCTTTGTATCATATTGTCACGCCCCAAACTCGAGGGGCACAACTGGCTCCTAATGCCAAAACTCAAGCTCGAGCCGACCCTGCTGAACCATTTGCTACTAGCGCATGGCAGCCACACACAATCAAGAAAACAAACAAGTATATCTGGGCTTAAAACTAAGCCCTCGGCCGGCAAGGCCCTTGTCAACTGATATATAAAAGAAACAACTACTCCCAGGAGATCATATAAATAAATAGACAACTAGCACAGAAGTCCTGATTGGGCCATCGAGGCCACCATGATATCCATACCAAAACTAAAAGCAGGTATATATCAATACAATACATCAAATAGCTCACAAGCTTCAGGAAACCAACAACATAGGCCAGTATGGCCATAACGTAGATATACACACCACACACTAGTCTGCAAGCCTCTAAGAGTCGTAAAGATTAGCGGGACAGGGCCCCAGCCTACCCATAAAGATATATACAACAAAAGGTAACAAACCTCCCAACTCTGGTAGATCCGGATGAAAGGGGCTAACCAACCGGTTAAAAGTCAATCCTGCTGCTGAGGAGGTCTACTCAGTCGTCTGTCAGGACCTGCATGCATGAATGCAGCGCTCCTAAGGCAATGGGACGTCAGTACAAAATAATGTACAGAGTATGAAAGGTAATAGACTATTATGAGGTATCCTGATATATTGGAATAATCTGATAAATAAATCAAGGATAAGATAAGTGTACTGACCTGCTCCTAAATCTAAACTTATCAAAACTAATAAAACAACAACCTAACCAAGCCCCCATAAGGTCGGCAGGTACAAACAGCACACAAGACCACTTACTCAGGCCCCTATAAGCCCGGAAGGTGCCAATCAACCTATATACCCCTATCGGTAGTACCCTAGTCCCGTTGGCAGTCGTATAGCCCTCTTAGGCATTAATATAGCCCCGTAGGCAACACATAGATCTCTTAGGCATCAACATAGCTTATAGACAACTCATAGCCCTCTTAGGCAACAACATGGCCCTGTAGGAAGCACATAGCCTTCTTAGGTGTCAATATAGCCCTGTAGGCAACTCATAGCCCTTCTAGGCATCAATATAGCCCCGTAGGCAACTCATAGCCCTTCTAGGTATCAATATAGCCCCGTAGGCAACTCATAGCCCTTTTTAGGCATCCATATAGCCCTATAGGCAGAACATAGCCTTTCTAGGCATAGATCACATTCCTACTGCTAACCACAATAGCCCCAAGGGCAACAATAACAATCCAATCGCTAAAAATGAGTAATTTAGTTATAAGCAACCTATACAAATGGCCTTTAAGTAGTGTCCAACATAGGGATGCTACTAACTGAATAAAAATCCCGACAAGGAAGAATTATATCAACTCGAGCAGCCAACAATCAACAATCACGGCTATAAGTATATCAACGATAACAACCCAAATACATTGCTTCAAAGCTTTAAGGAAACATGCCGTAAGTAGGGAATAGCCTTAACATACCTTTTTCGCTGAATTCACGTGTCATAATAACTTTAATCACAACCCCCCTTGATACTACAACAAGGCAGGATCATAATCAACACAAAAGAATAGAAGATACAACAAAAATCCGATAAAACATATGTATTTTCGTTGCAAATTGCTATTTGAGACTTATCAAAGCTATTGTCGATGAAAGAAGGGTCTTACCTTGATTATAAGTTTGTAATACACATCAAAACTTTAAAATATACCCAAACCCCTGCTGTCCACACACCAAAGTACGATATGCTAGGAAATCGATAAAACAAATCATACCATGTTGACGAGCTCAACGCATAGAACAACTTTTGTCAAGGACGTAAGTCACAAAAATTAGTAACTTGGCTTGTCCTAGAAGTGAGTTTTGTAGGTTTTGTGAGTTTTCTGGTTCTTCACTAAGGAAAATGAAGAAAAATCGAAGAAGATGAAATATATAAAGTTCCACCGACCTAGGGGACCCACCTCACCTGCCTATATGCGCAGTCTTGCGAAAATACGAATATCTCTCCATTTTGAAGTGGTATGAACGAATGGGTTGATGCGTTGGAAACTAGACTCGTAGACCTTAGATTCCATAGGTTGCGGGGACCATATCTCTTAATAGATTGAGAGAAAACATCCGAGACATTTGACCCAAATTTCAGACAAATCTTTAAAAAGGAATTTACGGTAACTTTCGCCAACTTTTATTTTGCCACTTGCCTAACTTCAAAACTTGAGATACAACAATTAAACACTTAAAATATCACATAACACATCATTCTTAATTTATTTCCCACCCTCCTGGTCTTTCCATGAAGATACGAGTCAATTTATACGTTTCGTAAAGTCAGGGTGTTAAACATATTTCTACGGAGCATCAGAATTACAAGGAAAATTCACCAGTTTGTAGGATCAAAATTGAAAGAAGATATGAAAGTACACAAATTAAAAGATCGGTAGAAAAAAGATTACATTATTGGGATGAAAAAGCAATGTTAAGCCCCAAAATATATCCTTAAGAAAATAACTTTATCAATAATAGCGGCAAGAAGAATTGTACAAATTACTCATATAACATGACTTTTCGAAAAGGTACACCAAATAGAATGCTTATTTGGTATTTTTCATTAATCAACATAATTATACCTTAAGTATCTTAAATAATGAGAATAAGAACCGGAGATTATTTTTAGAAAACTAACTATACAAGCTCTATTTCAAAAAGTAGTATTACGGTGATCAAACTAAATTAATCATGTTCTAGAATTCACATTTGTAACTTTGAATTTTATTAGTCCCCACAATTTAAGGGATCTTAATCCCCATTGGAAACATGCAAGCTCAAAATTTCCACCAAAAGTCGGTTAATAGACAAAGAATTAGAATTAAAATTTTCAATAGACTACATTCCTGCTTACAACGTTAAAGATCCATCCACCAAATATATAATATAATTACAAATTCAACATTAAGTGAAAGCAACAAAGAAACTGAATTTGTCTATTGCATGCGTAGAAATACCATTTCGATTTTTCCCTTTGCTAACAAACAAAATTTGAAAAAAAAAAGTGAAGATAGAAACTTCCATTTTGATTTACCCATTTGGTCACAAAGAAAATTTGAATGGGAAAATCAAATTTTACCCATTTAAAACTAAATTTGTCTGTTGCATGAATAGAAATTCTCATTTTTATTTTTCCGTTTTGTTAGAAATAAAATCAGAGGTATAAATTGAAGATAAGAACTGTCATTTCTATTTTCCCCTTTGATCACAAAGAAAATTGAATAGAGATGAACAAAGGGAGAAGAAATATCTTAAATTGTAGTAACACTTTTTCTTAATGGAAGATGAAGAGAACTTTGAGTAGATGAAGCTCTGGGTTAGAAGCCAATGACACGTACGTTACATGTAAAGTATATAACTAAGTGTATTTGTAAGAATGAAAGTCATAGCTGAAGGGAATCATCAAAGCTCTACCTAAAGGTACCTGCGACATAGCAGATGGTACAACTTTGTAAGCTATAATAATAATAATAATATAATAATAATAAAAAAGTAAAAAAAAAAGAAGTAACGAGTCAAATTTCCAAATTAACCCTATTAATTCACTTTACTTTTGGTACAATTTATATATGATGTGTTAGTCCAACTCTTGTTGGCTTATGTGTATAGATAAAATGGGAGTCCTATGACCTTTGTGATCTATATTAAAGTGAAATTAATTTTATTCTAAACCATCATGATCAGTCGTGTGTCTTATGATAAAATACACACTTGACACACATCTTCATGAGAAAATGATCAAAATGGGTCCTTAATGTATTGGTAACTCTTTATTTCATTCTTATTATATTTCACTTGATGATTGAAATGATCCTTACTTAATGTATGGTAAAATGTATTCATTTTGATCCTTATATTAAATCCAATAGATTTATCAAAACTAAAGTGTTAAACTTAACTGAATCCTACATAAATAACAAAGTTCACCATCATTATATTTTTTGTTAGCCCCAAAGAAAAACTCCATAAAATTTAACATTATTGTCTTTATTTTCTCTAACAATTTAATTATTTTCCCTCTTAAACATATAATTTGAGGAGGAGCTCCTTCATTCATACTGTCTCCCTCCATTCTTCTTGCATTAGCCCTTCGCGTATTAATATCCTGAAGACACAAGAGAAGGGTTAGGAGAGGGAATTTATAGAGTTAAACTCTACGACACGACTTAAGAGTAATGAAAGAAGTGTAGTTTCCAAATCATCTTATAGCCTCTCATTCATAAATGTGGTGTGCTTCACACTATGAACAAGACTCTACTAGACGTGGCTTATGAGACATCATCCTAGAATCATTCTAAACCCTGTTCTCTGATGCCAAGTTTATCACGACTCGGGGATACACCCTAGATGTAGCATGGCGTACTAGACCCGGAAAGGCCTAACATGAGCCACTTAGCATATCATAACATAACGTAAATACAAATGACGCGGAAATTTTAAAACTTTTCTTTACAATCGAAGTCTTTTATAAAAGCAAGCGGAAGACTAGACTTGTCTCAATATAGCCATCTATTACAATAGTTCAAATGAAAAGGGACACAACCCATACAAATTACAACAAAAGTGATATATAGCTAAGAAATTATTAGGTTACTAATTATTCACTTTTAGTGACAAAAATTATATTTCATGCTTAAATACATGAAAAACATACTTTTAGTGACGAAATGTAAAAAATCGTTGCAAAGTTTCGTCTTTTAAAGTATCCCACCAAAACAAAGGATTGGTGCCAAATATTGAATACTATTAGCCACGAATTTAGAGTTGTCAGTGACACATTATTTTGTCACGAATGATGTTTCCAATTAGCGACGAACCATTTTTTATCCAAAATATAATTAAATTTTAGATACAAAAAACTTTTTGTCACAAAAAAATATATTGATACAATAGCGACAAATCATTTTTGTCCAAAAATTAGTTAAATTTTGAATACGAAAAACTTTTGTCTCGAAAATATATTGATTCATTAGTGACGAATTATCTTTTGTCCTAAAATTTGTTAAATTTTGGATACAATTTTTTTTTGTCACAAAAAACATATATTGATACATTAGTGACAAACCATTTTTGTCCTAAAATATGTCAAATTTTGAATACGAAATACTTTTTTTGCAAAAATATATTGATGCATTAGTGATGAATCATTTTTATCCTAAAATTAATTAAATTTTGGATACGAAAAAAATTTGTCAACAAAAAAAAAATATTTATACATTAGTGACAAATCATTTTTGTCCTAAAATCAATTAAATTTTGAATATGAAAAACTTTTGTTGCAAAAATATATTGATGCATTAGTGACGAATCATTTTTGTCCTAAAATTAGCTAATTTTTGGATACAAAAAACTTTTGTCGCACAAAATATATTGACACAATAGTGACGAATCATTTTTTGTCCTAAAATTTGTTAAATTTTTTATATGATAACCTTTGTCGTAAAAATATATATTGATAGAGTAGAGACAAAGTATAATTTGTAGTTAATCATGGTATACTTTAGCTACAATTTTTTTGTATTCAATTATGACATTAGTTTTCCTCAATATTAATTAAAACAATTAGTGACACTTGCATTGATGTCTCTATTTACCTACAATTTAGTCACAATGAAAGTTTGTCAAAAAAATTATATATGTTTGAATGGCTATGACCTAAATTTCATAGTTGAATGGTGCAATTATTGGCTACAAAAAAAATTCTTGGTTATAATTATATAATAATTAATTATAAACATATTTTTAACTAAACAAAAAAATTAGAGAAATTATTTATTAGACCATACTCCAAACAAACAATATAGACTACATCACATAGTAAAAAAGATGGTCTAAACACCATTAAGATAGTCTGAATAAAAAAAATTGCAAACAAACCTTCCAAAACTATCAAGAGTCTCAACAAATTTTTAAATACTTGTCATACAAATGTAAAATTTATTGGAGCGATTATAGCCAACAAAAGTCAGATGCTCACTTCTAAGTTGTATTACAATAAAATACGATAGAGAACACAAATTTTCATCATGCACTAAAAAAAGACATTACAAATTTGTAGTGAGCACTAAACCACAATAGTCAATTTACGGTAATTAATTTAATCCCAACAAATTGATGATTAAATCAGTTAAAAAAAATTACTCTTCAAAAATACCAATAGTCAAAACCTCTATAACAAAAGTTACAATTATTATTATTAAAACATAAAAAAAAATTGCAATCAAAATTCTCTGCAATTCGTTAGAATATTTCTTTTACTACATATGTAGAAAATATTAAAGTTTAAGATATTTTCTACTAATTAACTTGTAGACTTTATAATCAAACCAAAAAAATATATATTGCCAGTAAAAAATATTAACATGTTATAACAACACAAGTACATCATTATAAATTAGTATCATTAGCCTTACCAACTAAATTTAAACACAACATTCAGTTCAATCATTCTAACATATGTTTAAGCGGAATTACATTATCATAATATCTAATTAAATTACAAGAAACTTTAATAATTTCAATAAGATTACTAGTTGCGACTGATCTTCTTGTGTCCATGGTGATATGCATTCACTAGCTAAATTACTTGTGTGACTATCCAATTTAGGACCGTAACCGATACTAAGGAGTAGGATTCAAAGCAAGCCTTGACAATAATTTATATAAAATTGGGTAGTGTTTTCCCTTTTTTGGGCTTGTCTAAAAATATTCATGTCTTAGAAATCAATAACATATCCGACCAATATCGCCAAAAACAAGTCATAATAATCATCAACATTCTATTCAAAGTATAATAATACTAAATTCATCTCAAAATACGAAAAGAAGTCTAATACTAGTCACAAGTCGATAATGACAAACAAATACACATGACAATAGTGAATTGACTAATGAAACGACTATAAGAGTTAAATAGAAAAGAACGATATCAAATAAATAACTTCTTGCCCGTGCAAAGCAATTTCCGCTAACCAAAAATTTGTCAACTCGTGCACTCTAGCTAAAGAAAGCATCATCGACGTCACTTGTGATCTCTGTAATAAAATATAGCAGAGAGTGAGTCGCTAGCTCAATCGGTAATAGCAATTAACCACAGATGTTTATAATATAATAAAATATAATGAAATAAACATCCTTTTGAGAAATGGTAACAATAATCAGTCTCGTTTGTTTCATATAAGCATAACTCAATTAACAATTCGGTAATAAAATTGATAAAAAATTACTAATGAGCTCACTCATTGCTAAGGAGGACTGAATTTCCAATGATCTCTCATACCACCACCCTATGGTTCTTATATTACTTGCAGCACCCCATATATACAAGACTATGTTCAAATTATTCAATGTTTAAGCTGATTATGAATAACTTTTCCCTATAGTCAATTAAGTGTAGAGACAACAAAGATACCAATGGAGTATGAAGAATGTATGACTTAAGGTGAGAGAACTCAAGTTACTACTCAAAAGGTTGAATAACAGAGAATTTAGGAATGTGAGGCAAAAAATTGACAATGTTAGGACAGATAGATACTCAAAGATAGCCTAGTAGCCAGAAGACGAGGCATAAGCATGATTGGTCTAATATATTTTCAACTACTTAACATAATTGAAACAGTAAGTTGGAAATGCATAATGTTCTAGAATGATGCAAAGCCAAAAGCTAAGTTACCAAGTGGTTACACTTTCATAGGAGGATGCTAACAACTGATATAATGACCAAATGGAGAATAAACGTGGAGCGAAAGTACAGCCTTTATAGAATCACCGGTGAAAGTAGAGATCATTTATTCTTCTCATGCAGTTATAATCTTAACATATCGGCAAGACTCATGCAATGGATTAGAAGACCAATGGTTACTTCTAAAACCTGGGAACTACATTTAGATTGGGCAACTCATAATCGAAAAGGGAGATCACACACTGTCAAGCTTCTTAGAATGGTTTTCACTGAAGCGATTAATGCCATTTGGATAGAGAGGAACTTGAGGATTTTCGAAAAGAGGAGCAGGTATGTAGAGAGTACAGTTGGGGAACTAGTTTGCAATGTAAGAGCTTCCAATGGAAATCAACTCCTAGTCCAAGAACTCCTATTTTAATCAATTGAGCTAGACATTAAGATTAGGCTACGTAAATAACTATGTATACTGATTTAGATAGCTAGTTTGGAATTTAATCATATATAATAAAAAATATATATACATATATATATGTCTGAATTTGTCATGCCCCGAGCTACCACCGAGATGCGAACACGGGACCTAGGATCACAAGTGACTCCAAGCTAACCCTGCTGGCATGACATGAGCATACTAAGAATAATACTAACTGAAGCGGAAGCTAAATCAAGAAAATGAAAGTGATGGGAAATACCCATATACTAAACTGAATATATCAAATCTGAGAGTTTTAATACAAAAGAAATATCAAATTCAAATACTAAGTTGAATCTAACTATGTCTGAAAATAGCCTCTAACAGACTAGAAGTGTTGAAACATGCCCCAACTAAGTCTAGCAAAACTGAAACTAAAGCAATGAAAACTAAAAGATAACATGACTATTGTCCTAAGAGAATGAGAACTCACCACTGATGCTGCTGAACTGGAGATCAGAAACTAATCTAAGCGTGATCTAGATGCTAAGAACCTGAACCTACATCACGAGACGATGTAGCGCAGAGTATGTGTTAGTACTTGAAAGGTATTGAGCATTCAAGATAGAGTAAAGCTGAAATAAACACATAACTAAACAATCAATAAAGCAAGAGCATAATCTGAACATGATATAGATACTGAATACTGAGCTAGCTGAATGCAATGATCAATTTATAATATGCTGAGACTGAATGCTGACTGTACTGAAATATGGTCAATGCAATGGAGTCTGACTGGATTGTGGGAGCTACTAATAACCGATAATAAAACCACATGAGCTAAATGTGGAGTCCGATGTATAAGCCCCATCGAGAGGACCCAATACACCCGGATAAAGGTGTAGAGGCATGCTGGTGTGATCACTAAAATGATGCCCACAGAGGGGACTTACAACCTACGTGGCTCGTAGTTCTAGGACTATATGGGTGACTAACCCTAGTCCAACTCGGTATTATACTACTCCCAATAGATTTAATAATCAACATATTTTTGACTGAATTTCTATAATATACTGTATAGTTCAAAACTGACATGTAAACTGAGAATGGACATTTATATACTGATAATGACACATTCAAGATTGAGGCATGTATATCTGAAATACTAAAATATCTAACCTAGCATGTGTAATTCAAGAGCTAAACAAATACATAACTAGTGTTCTGAAATTCATGCAATAAATGAAGTAATAACATGATAATCTGATTAGGAACATGTAAATAACCAATTCATGATAATCTACTGAAGTTCTAGAAACCCTAGGTCTAGTTAATAATAGGGAATCAAGAATCTGACTGAAATCTAGGGACCTAATGGGCGAAAGGAACCCACTAATGAAATCCCAGATAACTGGTGACGAATTCCACGGAGAAATTCTTCGATTTCAGGGTTGGAACTTGAGGAAACATGTTGCGTTCATGAATTAGGGATGCTCGACCTTTTCTCTTCTTTCGCTTCTAATTTTCTAAGTTTTTGATTAAAGATTTGACTTAGGTTAGTTCTAGTTATGTTTCTAGGCTAAAACAGACCGACACCATGAAATTTAGGGTTAAAACGATGAGGTTTAAAAGTCTAATGAAAAAGGAAAAGACAGAAAGACCCCTGACTTAAGCTGTAGACGGGCTGACCACGGCCATCTTCACGAACCGTGAAAGGGACCACGATCCGTGGAGTTCGTCGTGGTCTGGACTTGGCTCTGAAATCTTGGGGGTCTGGACTACGGCCACTACCACGGCCTGTGTGCAGGACCACAGACCGTGAAGATCCCCGTGGTCCTCACTTGGGCTTAGGTCTGGAGGGTTCATGTTGGGAGTCTACTGGTTAAACTCCACGGAAACTCCCACTGACCGTGTGAAGGACCATGGACCGTGAAAGTGTTTGTGGTCTTCACATAGGCCTAGGGCGTTCTAGGGCCAAGCTGGGGGGTCTACTGGTCTAACACTATGGATGCCACCATAGCCCATTGTCGTGACCACGGCCCTGAAGGGTCCCGTGGTCTGATGCCTGGGCCTGGTGAAGTCCAAGTCTAGACCACGGGTAGGTCTACGGACCGTGGACCCTATCACGATCCGTGAACCCTGCCGTGGTTCACCGCTTTAGGTAAGTTCTGCAAAAAATTTCCTGGGTTTGGTTTTTGAGGTGTTACAGAATTTCTACAAAAGAATATCACTGATAAATAATTTTTGATTAAACTCCAGGATTGCCATAATTGACATAGCTTAGTTAATATTTTCAAACCACATGAAATTTCAAAAATAATCTCAATTATATTGAATCACTTCAGAACAAGTTTAGGTAAAAAAAACACTATAACTAAGATATTAGTAATATAACGATATCAACAAAAAAAAATAGATAAAACTCCAAATGAGTAATTGAAATCCAAGAGTCGATATAAAGATTTCAGCATAAAGCATATAATAACATATGCAATTTGTCAAAAGAAGTTGATAATTATGCAGAAAAGAAAACATGTTCATCCATGAGGAAGCCCCGAAACTAAAAGCTAAACACAATAAAACCATTTTAAACAAAGTAATAACACTAAAATTGTTAGTTGATTCACTATATTAGAGATAAGTAGCTACAAAAAGAGAGGCAAACCTGCAATTTCATCCCCTTCATATACATTTAGTCTGAAGATATGGATCCCTACATGAAAATATAAAAAACAGAAGCGGTCAATGATGTGGAGGGGGGGNGGGGGGGGCATCTCTAAAGTAAAAAACTGATTTGAGGAAAAAAAGAATTATCCTTTGAATGCATAAAAGAAAAGTAGGGGAAAAAAATAAATTATGAAGTAAAGATAAAAAATAATAAATTTTAAGTACTTGACCTTTATTGGCTATTACCTTCAAGTATTGACAAATAATTTTCACTAAAAGTGATTTTCATTGTAGTGATGAGACCACTACTTTGACAGTTTTCAAACATGATATACATAGTGTAGAAGAGCTATTAACATGTAATTGCCTTACAATTATGAGGTTACATCACAAGCCAATATCATCACCATCACTTGCTGTATCAGCTTCATTGTCATTAGTAACATTATTGCCTCCATTCTCCTCATGATCACTAATGTGCTCTATCATAGTTTCATCCTCTTGGTCAGAATTTTCTTTGTTATAATGAACTTCATGTTCTTTTTGAGCCTCTAATTCAATTACATTTGCATCCATGATAACTGAATCAACATCATCTCTATATAGTTGACACAATATATCCACTGTATCACAGAGAATTGAATTACTTTTCCAATGACATGTCTTGATACACTTCGTCATTTGTAATATGTAACTCATCACTTTCAGTCTCCAAAGTATCTTTCTCAGGCACATCATACAAGTGTCTATCTTGAAATTTGAGCACAATTTGCCAATTCTCTCCCAATTTTGGGTCATCAATGTAAAATACTTTCTTTGCTTGAGTAGCTAGTACAAAAGAATCACATTCATACCAAAATCTTTCAACACAAATGCTCAAAATTTTTTTATCTTTTTGCATCCCTGTTTTCTTGAGAAGATCAAACCACTTGCATTTGAATAAGAGAATTCGATTTTTCTCAACATACTCTAACTTAAGGATGTCAATTATAATACCATAAAAGTCAACAACTATACCACAATTTTGACTTTTACATAATTCATCGCGTCGTTGAATATGATACCTAACACCATTTACAATACAACCAGTATGTGTTCTACCACGCACATCAGGTCCCATTGCCAAAGGATATAATTTCTTGATAGATATTGACTTTTCCTTAGTATATAACTGCATAATCTATGAGAAAAACTTATTATCTTCAATTAGTAAAGAAGAAAAAAACTTAAACACAACAACATGATTATTATCTGAAAATCACTTACTTTACTTTTGAACCATAAAGGAAATTGTTCTTTGTGCTTCTCATCTATATTCACAACAGCTTGGTTCAACAACTCTTCTTTATTCTTCCTACATATAATAAAAAATTATATAGAAATAATTAAAATAATCTAATGTCAACATAAATATATAAAATAGAAAAATTACTTACTCAAGAAAAGGTTTTGCTTCTTCGCAATTATTCAACACATACCACCAAGCTATATCTAAATCTTTGTTTGGTATGACATCATATTTTCAATCTTTATTTGGCCTAAATCTCTTTGAAAATATGTCTAGAACAAGTTCACCATTGTTGCTAAATCCATTATCATTTCGATCTTCACGATTAAATCTTGTCTCAATGTCAGTAAGATACATTGAGCAAAATGTAAAACACTCTTCAATAATATACCCTTGTGCAATAGAACATTCCGGTCATGTCTTGTTTCATACATAACGCTTAAGCTTGCACAAAAACCTCTCAATTTTGTACATCCAATGATATTGTATTAGTCCTACATACATGGCCTCTCGTGGCAAATGCACAGCCAAATGTATCATAACATCAAAAAAAGCAGGTGGAAAGATCACTCAAGCTTACATAATATAATAATTATATCCCTTTCAAGTTGTTCTACGTCATCTCTTCTTAATGTCTTACAACATAATCGTTGAAAGAAATGGCCTAACTCAATTAATACTAAAGAGACATCCTTATTTACAAATCCACGAAGAGCAATTGACAGCACTCGTTGTAACAAAACATGATAGTCATGCCTTTTGAGTTTAGTGATCTTATCATCATCTACACTTACACACCCTGAGATATTTGCAGCATAACCATCAGGAAACTTAACCGATTTTAAAAATGCCCAAATGTTTTTCTCTTTTTTTTGACATACTATAACAAGCAACTGGCATTTATAACTAGAACCATCATGTTGTAACCATAGTTCTTTTCTTATGTTCATATCCTTAAGATCTAGTCTTGCTTTATATGTGTCCTTAGGTTTCCCATCAATATCCAATAGTGTCCCCAAAATACTCTCACAAATATTTTTTTCTATGTGCATAACATCTAAATTATGCCGCAATTTCAAGCCCTTCTAGTATGGTAACTCAAATAAAATACTTCTCCTAACCCAATTCAACTCTTCAGGAAGACGTTTCGTTTTCTTATTATTTGAGCGTTTTCCTGCTCTATAAGTACTGAGTAAATCCAATTGTTTTAAGACATAATCTTCTGAAGATGTATCCTTATTGCAAGTAGGACATGCCATATATCCTCTAGTGCTCCATCCAGATAAATTACCTAATTCATATAAAAGATAATATATGTTAGTAGTAGTTTAAAACCTAAACTATAACATAGAACCTTCAAAAAATAAGATTCTCTACTGCCATGAATGGTTCAATACCGAGATTATGCAATATATTTACCATTACTATTTTACTACTATTATTATTCTTACATATTAGTTTTGTTGTTGCTGACAATGAGGGAGCAACTTTTGCTAAGCAGGAAATTCCTCTTTTAATATCGGATAGTTTGAATTATATTGGTAACTTAGCAAGTACCCGGCTTGACTGTAATGTTTCACTCCACCGGTCTTGTATGGATACATATTATTATATATTAATAAATAAACCCCCTTTCAACAACAAAAAAAACAGTAATTTAAGAACTTACCATAAGCTGGAAAGTCATTTATAGTCCATAAAACAGCAACATGCATCTTTTAGCACTTCCCAGTTGGTGCATCAAATGTCTCTACACCATCACTACATAACTCTTTCAGCTCATCAATCAAAGGACGCAAATAAACATCAATATCCTTTCCTGGTGCTTGAGTCCGAGAATAAGCAGTGACATCATCATAAATGGGTCCTTAAAGCATTTCCAAGGAGGAAGATTATAAGGAGCGAGAATAACAGGCCACATACTATACGATGTGCTCATGTTACCGAATGGGTTAAAACCATCAGTTTCAAAATCGAGTCATATATTACGAGGTTCTTGTGCAAACCACAACTGATTTTTGTCAAACTCTTTCCATGCTTCAGAATCAGCGGGATGTCTTAATACATTTTCCTCATCAAGACGGTTTTCTTTGTGCCACCTCATGTCCACACTTATTTTACTAGACAGAAATAATCATTGAAGTCTAGGCTTTAATGGAAAATACCACAAGACTTTATGAGGAATCTTCTTATCTTTTCCATTATCAATTTTCCACCTCGAAATACCACAATGTGGGCACTCTTGTCTATCTTTATATTCAGCCCAGTACAACACACATCATTTTTGCAAACATTAATAGAAATGTATCCTAATCCCAAACCTTGTAACATGTTTTTAGCATCATAATATGACTTAGGAAGTGTCTCACCGGTAGGCAACACCTCTTTTAGTAACTCCAGTAACATATCAAATGGTTTATTACTCCATTGATTGTACACTTTCAAGTGTAGCAACTTCACAAGAAACGACAGCTTTGAGAATTTCTTACATTCCGAGTATAGTTCACATTTAGCTTCTTCCAGCAATTTGTCAAAGCTTTTGGCTTCCTTCTCACTCATATTACCGCACACATTATTATCAGTTGTTGTCTCCTCCGAAAAATTGACAAATGATTTTCCACTAACCTCTTCTAACATAGTGTGAATTTCGTCATCATTGTCATGCTCTTCATTTTCATCTTCATTGTAAATCACTTCATCATTATAACTCATTTGTTATTGTTCCCCATGGTATATCCATTGCACGTAGCTTCCCATAATTCCCTTTATCAATAGATGGTCATACACTACTTCTTGTGTCTGAAAAAATACATTTAAACAATCTTGACACGAGCATCGAACTTTAGAATTTCGATCAAAGTGAGACCGAACAAGTTGCATAAAATATTGGACACCCTCAACATATATTTTTGAGAACATTGCTTCATGCATCCAGCCTCTATCCAATCAACTGCACAAACACATCACTTATCAGATAAATATTATAGAAGAAGCACATAAAAGATTTTTAAAAATAAAATAACTACGAAAAAAACCATTCCATCAATGATAGAATACTAGCAAAAATTAGCTTCTAGGTGTTTACTTGTTGATCTTGGAGAAATCTGTCTTTATGGGGAAGGATTAGCAGGAATAAAGTAAACATGAGCAATATGTTTTCATGTTAACATTTTTATTAAAAATAAATTTAGGTGGCTATACAACAAGGTGAACAATCTGAATCAGTAGGGAAAACAAGTGAGAGCCTAGAATAGTGTTGCATCATACCTTCTACATATAACTCTTGAAGTTTTTCTACATTGTTCTTGATAAATTTTGTATCTAGTGTTGCATAGAAGAATAATTCAAAAGGGTAACAAGCATCTGTACAGTTCTTTACTCAATCTAAACAACTAACAGAAGAGCAAGCTACTAGGAAAGTTGCTATGCGTTAAGATTCGAGTTTCAACATTCCTTACTTAAGGATAAGGAAAACTTTTAGTGGGGTGTACTGATACGATTTGAAATTTAATCAAAGTTTTGGCTTCTTAAGAAGTTGTACAGATGGCTATGAGGGTTATTGCTGGTGTTTTTTAAAAATGGGGCAGCACAAAAAGATTGAAAATTTCTCTCAATGGATTGAAATGACTTTCAATAGCTTTCAATAATTTTATTAAGCATTGAGTGGATTTAAATAGCCAACATAAAAATATAATCTGCATAATTTGAAATTTAAAACAACCTAAAATACTTCGACAATTCAAACAACCTAACTAAAATTCAAAATTCAAATTCATCTGAAACTAATTAACTTATATTGCTAAAAACTACTGCAATAACTAAAAGCAAACTTCAACACTCCTCCTTTGCTTTAGATACTGCATTTTAAAAAAGTTGCTCCTCCTCGATTTCTGCTTCTACAACTTGTGCTTGAAGATTGTTCTTCAGCTTGCATACTTTTGTAACATGACCGGCTTGTTTGCAATTTCCACATATTGCATTAGGTCTCCACCAACAAAAAATTTACAAGTGTGCTTTTCTTTTGCAGTATTTGCAAAGAGGAGATTTACCTTTTTCTTTTCTGTTTTGTGCATAAAAGGCACCCTCAGTAACATTATCTTGCCTAAAGGCTCTTCTCTATTCTTGTGCTTGAAGAGCACTTATTAGTTCTTCAACAGAAATAGTAGAGAGATCTTTACACTCTTCAAGAGATGAAATTTTAGATTGAATCTCTTAGAAATTGTCACAAGAATTTTTTCTACTATTCTGCCATCTTTGAAATCGTCGCCAAGCAACCTGGTTTTATTAACAATAAAAGGAATCTTGTTAGAATACTTAACAATAGTTTCATCCTCTTGCATCTTAAGAGATTCAAAATATCTTTTCAAATTTAAAGTTTGCGTTTGCCTGATTCGGTCACTTCCTTGTTATTCTTTTTTTAATTTTTCCCAAGCTTCTTTTGTCCTCTCACAAGCAATGATTTTAGAAAAAATTGAATCCGCAAATGAATTTTGAATTACAGTTTTAGCTTTGAATTTTTAATTTTTTTCATCCGAATGAGCTTCAATTTGAGCAAGGGTAGGATTTGCAGGGAGAGGTTGTAAGGGTACATCTTCCATTACAACTTCCCATAGATCATAGGCTTCAAGATATGATTTCATTTTCACTGACCAATTCTGATAGTTTTCACCAGTGAAAATTTTTAGGGCATTCAAAGAGAGACTGTTGCTTCCCATTATTTTGGTTAAAAAATGATTTAGAAAATCATGTGCGTTGAAAAAAGCACCGGTTGAAAAGATAGCCTTGATGGGTTAAAATGGGTAGCCCTAATGGGTTAAAAAGGTTGCCTTTAAGGGTTAAAAATGTGTGGTATTTCTTTGGAAGATTTCTCAGATCCCTTAAGATCAATGAAGCTCTTAATACCACTATTGGTGTTTTTTAGAAATGGGGCAGCACAAAAAGATTGAAAATTTCTCTCGATGGATTGAAATGACTTTCAATAGATTTCAATAATTTTATTAAGCATTGATTGGATCTAAATAGCCAACATAAAAATATAATCTGCATAATTAGAAATTTAAAACAACCTAAAATATCTCAACAATTCAAACAACCTAACTAAAATTCAAAATTCAAATTCATCTTAAACTAATTAACTTATTTTGCTAAAAACTACTACGGTAACTAAAAGCAAACTTCAACACTCCTCCTTTGCTTTAGATACTACAATTTAAAAAAGTTGCTCCTCCTCGATTTCTGCTTCTACAACTTGATTGTTCTTCAGCTTGCATACTTTTGTAACATAACCGGCTTGTTTGCAATTTCCACATATTGCATTAGGTCTCCACCAACAAAAAATTTCAAGTGTGCTTTTCTTTATAAGTATTTGCAAAGAGGATAATTACCTTTTTCTTTTCTATTTTGTCCATAAAAGGCACCCTTAGTAACATTATCTTGGCTGAAGGTTCTTCTCTGCTCTTGTGCTTGAAGAGCACTTATTAGTTCTTCAACAGATATAGCAGAGAGATCTTCAGACTCTTCCAGAGATGAAATTTTAGATTTGAATCTCTCTGAAATTGTCACAAGAATTGTTTCTACTATTTTGCCGTCTTTGAAATCCTCGCCAAGCAACCTGGTTTTATTAACAATAAAAGAGATCTTGTCAAAATACTTAACAATAATTTCATCCTCTTGCATCTTAATAGATTCAAAATCTCTTTTCAAATTTAAAATTTGCATTTTCCTGACTCGATCACTTCCTTGATATTCTTTTTTTAAAATTTTTCCCAAGCTTCTTTTGTCCTCTCACAAGCAATGATTTTAGAAAAAATCTAATCCGCAATTGAATTTTGAATTACAGTTTTAGCTTTGAATTTTTTTGATTTCTTCATCCAAATGAGATTTAATTTGTGTAAGGGTAGGATTTACAGGGAGAGGTTGTAAGCGTACATCTTCCATTATAACTTCCCACAGATCATAGGCTTCAAGATATGATTTCATTTTCACTGATCAAATCTGATAGTTTTCCCCAGTGAAACTTTTTGGGGCATTCAAAGAGAGACTGCTGCTTGCCATTATTTTGGTTAAAAAATGATTTAGAAAAGCCTGTGCGTTGAAAAAACCACCAGTTGAAAAGATAGCCTTGATGGGTTAAAATGGGTAGCCGTAATAGGTTAAAAAGGTAGCCCTTACGGGTTAAAAATGTATGGTAGTTCTTTGGAAGATTTCACAAATCCCTTAAGATCAAAGAAGCTCTTGATACCACTGTTGGTGTTTTTTAAAAATGGGGTAGCACAAAAAGATTGAAAATTTCTCTCAATGGATGGAAATGACTGTCAATAGCTTTCAATAATTTTATTAAGCATTGAGCAGATTTAAATAGCTAACATAAAAATATAATCTGCATAATTTGAAATTTAGAACAACCTAAACTATCTCGACAATTCAAACAACCTAACTAAACTTCAAAATTCAAATTTATCTTAAACTAATTAACTTATTTTGCTAAAAACTACTGCAGTAACTAAAAGCAAACTTCAACACTGCTCCTTTGATTTAGATACTGCTATTTAAAAAAGTTGCTCCTCCTCTATTTCTGCTTCTACAACTTGTGCTTGAAGATTGTTCTTCAGCTTGCATACTTTTCTAACATGACAGGCTTGTTTGCAATTTCCACATATTGCATCAGGTCTCCACCGACAAAAATTTTCCAAGTGTTTTTTTTTTATTTTGCAGTATATGCAAAGAGGATATTTACCTTTTTCTTTTCTGTTTTATGTATAAAAGGCACCCTCAGTAACATTATCTTTCTTGAAGGCTCTTCTATGCTGTTGTACTTGAAGAGCACTTATTAGTTCTTCAACAGAAATAGTAGAGAGATCTTTACACTCTTCAAGAGATGAAATTTTAAATTCTAATCTCTCTGAAATTGTCACAAGAATTTTTTCTACTATTCTGCCATCTTTGAAATCCTCGCCAAGCAACCTAGTTTTATTAATAATAAAAGGAATCTTGTCAGAATACTTAACAATAGTTTCATCCTCTTGCATCTTAAGAGATTCAAAATCTCTTTTCAAATTTAAAATTTGTATTTGCTTGACTCGGTTACTTCCTTGATATTCTTTTTTTCATTTTTCCTAAGCTTCTTTTGCCGTCTCACAAGCAATGATTTTAGAAAAAAATTAATCTGCAAATGAATTTTGAATTACAGTTTTAGCTTTGAATTTTTTGGGTTTTTCATCCAAATGAGATTTAATTTGAGTAAGGGTAGGATTTGCAGGGAGAGGTTGTAAGGGTACACCTTCCATTACAACTTCCCCTAGATCATAGGCTTCAACATATGATTTCATTTTCACTGACCAAATCTGATAGTTTTCACCGGTGAGAATTTTTGGGGCATTCAAACAGAGACTGCTGCTTGCCATTATTTTGGTTAAAAATGATTTAGAAAAGCCTGTGTGCTGAAAAAAGCACCGGTTGAAAAGATAGCCTTGATGGGTTAAAATGGGTAGCCGTAATGGGTTAAAAAGGCAGCCCTTACGGGTTAAAATTGTATGGTAATTATTTGGAAGATTTCACAGATCCATTAAGATCAATGAAGCTCTTAATACCACTGTTGGTGTTTTTTAAAAATGGGGCAGCACAAAAAGATTGAAAATTTCTCTCGATGGATTGAAATGACTTTCAATAGCTTACAATAATTTTATTAAGCATTGAGGGGATCCAAATAGCCAACATAAAAATATAATCTGCATAATTTGAAATTTAAAACAACCTAAAATATCTCAACAATTCATACAACCTAACTAAAATTCAAAATTCAAATTCATCTTAAACTAATTGACTTATTTTGCTAAAAACTACTACAGTAACTAAAAGCAAACTTCAACACTCCTCCTTTGCTTTAGATACTGCAATTTAAAAAAGTTGCTCCTCCTCGATTTCTGCTTCTACAACTTGTGCTTGAAGATTGTTCTTCAGCTTGCATACTTTTGATCAAACTCGGTCAAATGTTGCTCAAGGTAAAGGTAAAGGTGAATTTATTAGATGATTTCCCAGAAGGAAATAAGTTATCTTGTAGATATATATATATATATATATATATATATATATATAGATGACAAAGGAAACCCGCAGCCGCTACTCTTTCGATGCGCACAGGGTAAAACCCCCGCTCTTATGCAATAGCTCGCAAAAAAAATAGGAGAGGTAACCCACACTAGGCAAGCCCGGTGCGACGAGCTCGATCCAGAAGTATCTTGTAGATATATTAAAACTGGGAAACTCACAATAGTTTGAAAAAAAATTCACTATGACTTTTGCCGAAGTATTGTATTGAATTAAAATTTTAAGAACATTCTCTAGATAATTTTCATGCTAAGGAACAGAGAGAATAAAAGACGTGATAACCAAGTGCAAGGTGATGCAAGGGAAACACTTACTAAAAAAGAGGTACTAATGGTTCTAACAATGTAAAAAATATTTCAAAATGGAATTCTACAACAAAAAAAAGAGGATGTAGTGTCGCAAGTCAATAATTTGAAGCAGCAATCAATTACTCTCGTGGTTGCAAAGAAATGTGTCATGGCTGGAACTTTAGATGATGATCAAGATGGTGTTCATATTGTTGATCCAGCCATGATTGTATTGCCGAAACTCGATAAATCTGTACAGCAATAATGTGGAACTGAATCTGTGAAAAACAGTGTCGTTGCCGGTCCTAAAGAAGCTGATGAAGGTATGAAAAATGCAGCTAAGCATGTTATTTTTGTGAAGCAATTCTTTGATGAACAAGGAAATAACAACATTGCAGTATTTTAGTGATGAGTGGACTGTGGCCTCTCACAAGAAAACTGGTGGTTCTAAGCATCCAAACAACCAGTTGCACCATCAAAACGATGCACATGTTGGTTTTGATGGAAGTAACTATGTAGATGAAGGTACATAGTTTGATGTGCTGCGAGATGAAAATTTTGGACGACAATTGATAGAGAATGAAGCTGGAGAAACGAATGTAGACCAGGTTGTTGGCAAAGATGCCCAGGAAAAATGCACTTCCACAAATATTTCTCCATATGTAATGATAAGCAAGGAATAAATTACTTCGGAGCCGCTGAGGATAATGTAACAAAAACTGTTTTTCGGCACTTGTGGCTGCCTATTTTTTTTTTGAAATAAAAAATCTCAAGGCTAGAAAATGTTCAAAGGTGCAATGACAAATAGACCAAGAAAACTAACAGAATTCAGACAATCATAACTACATAAATGAGAAAGGCAGAAAAGCCATGAACACTAACTAGTCTATGATCAATCTGCACGCTCGTCAACTTCTGGGGTCTCAAGTTCAGTCGTCTCTTGCTCAGCGTCCTGCACCCCGTTCTCGATTTTCTTTCCTTTCTTAGACTTATAGTACACACTCATGAAGGATTCAATGGCTCTGTACTTTCTTCTGCAGTGCTCGTACAGGCCGCCATCAAACATCCTCAAGAAGTTCTTCTCACTCAGCTCGGGGACAGCGTATTGTGGCTGGAATCCATGGTTTTCAATCAACCAAGTCTCCAACCTATGGACTGCCTCTATACCATCAAAGACCTCACCCCTCAAAATAGGTCCAGGAGGATAGTAGAAACCAACATCGGAGTATATTGAATGTACATCATGGGGTATATTTCAAGAGGTTGAATTAAGTTACTACTACAATTTATACAATCAAACTAGTAATATTTTACATTTCAATGGCTAACAACGTTCAGCCTCGCAAACAAACACCAAGAAAGAAAACCCACACTTGCAACCTTTGCTTTATTATTTGTTGCTGAAAGTTTAGACCCATTACATGTCCTGCCTCATTAAATTATTTAATAGATTGAGTTTCATCGCACCCCAACCCTGCCCTATTTTCATCCCTACTTATGGCAAATCAGTTCATAAATCAAAACTCAGTATTCTATTGAATATAGAGGAAAAGGACAACAAAGTTTAAGGAGAGAACTGAATTGAACCAAACATGATAATTACCAGAGAGAATTGATGGCGACAAACCAAGTAGGCGAAGAGAAAAAGATGCAGCGTCTAGGGATGTCAGCTGCGGTGTCGTTTCTGAGAGAAAAACAAGAGACCACGTACAATCCCTTAATTAATGAAAGGGGTGACCTTTTTTCTTTCAGGATTCAAATTATCAGTTTTAATAAGAACCTAATTGTGACTAATGTTATGTGGAAACAAAATGCTAATCACATTAAAATTTGTTTATTCATTTATGATATGGACACACAAATAAATTAGGTATTTATAATTCAATTCGATTTATTTTTTAATTTAAAAATAAACTTTATTAATTACATCCGAATTTTGTTATTTTAGTTTATTTTGGTCTTTTAGATATTTTTATTACACATAAAATTCAAATTTAGTCAATTCACTTTATTTTGGTCTTTTAAATCCTTTTGAAGATGTCATTAATAAACTTTTGTTTGGTTGTTGCTATTTTTTTTCTATCTTGTCAATTCCTATTATTATAATGTCAATTTAGAGTACATTATAAGCTCAAAATCGATAATAGCTTTATTATTTTGGCAAGTCATATGTTTTTTTCATACTAGTTCTCAGACACGTGCATTGTATGTGTATTTTATGCTAATTAGTATAATTTTTAAAAAATAATAGAGAAGGGAATAAAGAGATTGACCACATGTGAGAATTCCAAAAAAATGACCAAAGAAAATAAGTCAGATAACATAAAACAAAGTCTCAAGATTGAAAACACAAGCAATGAACAAAAGAGAACAAAAATTATTAAGAGCAGAACAAAGGTAAAAGAAATTAATATAAAAAGAATATACTTTTGTTGAGAAAGTGCTAAGAATACACCAAATATTGAGTATTTTTTTTTTTAAAAATAAAGCATTTAATAATTTGACAATAGCCCAAGGTCATTGAGCTGCCTAAATCAAAGTGATTAGATGAAGCCAAAAAGATCATTGATCCCAACTATTGTAACTTTCACCACATCTTCCGGTACCCCGGTCCACATAAAAAAAACATTTTAAAGAGAAAAAATCATGGCGTTAGTGATGGATGAAAATATTATCAATGATGTTCGAGAGATGATTGGTGTAATTCATGCTAGTGTCAAAGTTAACAAGAAATTTACAACATCATAAGCTCTACGATATAGGCTCTCTGTTGCATCACCAAAGATTGAAGAAAGAACCATCATGCTACAATTTGAAAGTTTTGAACAATTTAAAATTTCCACCTTGCTGAAGAAACATCAAACTTGTTAAAGGTAGATGACGTCCCTTAAAACATCAAACATATTTAATCCAAAATTCTAAATTTAATTTTGAATATAGATGGATGGTAACCTATTAGAATCCTTGCAATTAAACTAAACGGTCATGAAAAGTACTTGAGAAGCAAGATAATAGTTAACTTAATTAACCAATTCCCACAAACTTAATCCTATTATAATTAAATTTGTACGTAGTTATACAATTTCCTATTTGTTTGGTTAAATTGCTATACATTAGCTACGAGCTAACTTGTCGTTACAACTAATATAATATATAATGTTACTTGTATTACATACCATACTAGTGATTACATTATACCTTACTTATTCTACGTTACATTGTTCTCATATGGAAACATTTATTTATAACTATTGATCACAGTTGATTAACCTTAACGCATCAAAATACTACCTTTTTAAGGCATTTTGAATAATAGTTTCATGATGAAAAGTACTCCCATTTTGTGTTAACACCCAATTTGGCGTGATCGCGTAGTTACTTTAATATTTTTTTTCATTTTGTCTTTACTTATATATCCTATTTTATTCTTCACCCTAACTTTTTATAGAAGTTCTACCACGTACCCTATTTTTCTTGTAGGGTTATCATTCAAATTGTTGATATGTGACATTATGTAACGACGAAAAATAATACAATACAAATGTTGTATTCATTAAAATAATACAATACGATACATAATGAAACAAAACGTAACAAACGTCAATTAAATAATATACAAAACCGCAACAACAACAAAATCAAAAATAATTATTAAAGAACAAATTCCAAAATCAGAAGTTAGAACACTAATTACCAAAGTCAAAATAAATTACTATTATACGAAAGACTCATAAAAGGAGATACACACAGAAAACATTAGTAAGTAGTGAACTTCTCCCACATTTTAAAGCCCAAATGGCTTGAAACCTTATTAGTTGAGAAGTAAATGGTCTTGTCCAAACCCGGACCAGGCCCAAAAAATGTATGCTATCTAATTAGGAAAGTAAGTAATTTTTTTTTCTAAAAAGAAACACCAAAAATCTGATAGATCGATGTATGGAAGCTTCTTTGAGTCTCTCATCTTATAATGCCCACTGAGCTCTCTCCGATGAGCCACTGTCTCTACTTCCTCTGATGAGCTTTCAATTTCTTAATGCAGCTAAGCTTCTTGCTTTACAGATGTGCTCAATGTTACAGGTATGATATCCACTTCCTTCATCTATTATGATATATATTTTTGTATTGTTTCATTCACAACTTAGTGTTGGATATTGTAAATTCGATCAGATCTATTTCATACTTCAAATTAGTGTTGTGCTACTTTTTGGTGCAATTTTTAGCTAAACAACACAAAGATTGATGTGCACTCAAATAGACAAGCAAGAGTATTATCATTCTTAGGCGACCTTTTTTTTTCTCTAAAAATGGCTTTTAATCGACCTTTTTTTTTCTCTAAAAATGGCTTTTAATTTTTTATTTTATTTCAAAAGTTCATTTTCGAGTTTCGACACTACGTACGAGTTAAGCTCATTTTGAAATTGATTTATCTGGATGCTTAGTTATGGACATTTATACCCTTTTCAAATATATTAAAATAATTATTAATGTTAATAATATACAAAACTCAGGTTGGTCGAGCACTTCTCCACTAAGTTTCAGGGTTAATGGGTTAATTCGAGGCACAACTTCCTTCACTTCTTCAAATTTACGCACCAAAGAAAGTACAGAAAGCCAAAAAATGGAGAAAGAAACTGTCTTTTGGCGCTTAATTTTTTTAGGTTTTTGTCTCCAAAAGAATTTCAGAATAACCACTATATATTTGAGAAGTTTCATTGCAAAATGAAAGAATATCTGAACCTCGACAAGAAGATCAGGTATGTTTCAGTCTTTCCACTTTATGTTTGAACAAAATTAAATAGATCGTTATGTGTAGTAATCATATATTGAATGATTTGTTCATTGATTATTTGTGGCACCTTCATTGACCTTGCTTTATTTTTGTCTCATAAGATCATTTAGAAGAATACTCGAATTTACTGTGTAGATTACAGTTTCAAGTGGTGTGAATATTTACAATTGGTGCATGACACACACTAGTGAAGTATAACACTATCCAAGCTTCTATTTAAACAACTTCTCATTCGTTTTGTCGTATATTGATGTTTTCTCCTCGGATTTCTAGGGAAGACCGGCTGGATTGTGCAAACAAGTATTTAAAGTTTGTCACATTATGCTTTTGGAACTTGACACTTAAAATTAAGATAGGGTAATGGAACTTTCTATCAAGACGAACCAAACCAAAATATTTGTAGATGAATATTATGTAGGGCAATTTGTTCTTGGTTAAGAAACAATTTTATTAACACCAAAGTGGGAACTACAAAATAAAATAGGACTAACCCCTGTTTCTCATAAGTTTCAGTTAACAAAAAATAATAATACAATTTGAAGTATCAACTTCACTTTTGTCTATCTATTACTAGTGATGTCAATACTATCCTACTACATTTTAGCTAATCAATTTGGTATAACATTTGAGCTTCAATCCTTCCAATTCTTGCGGCTTATTTTGGTGGTAACCTTGAGGTATATGGTTGAGCACACCTAGAACAGACTACCATGACTTCAGGAACCTCCCCCTTATGGACAACTATTTCTCTTGCTACCCTAGTCTCCTGGTAGTGAGTGGCCTCCATGGAATCTTTTCATGTACTTTTCCCTCCAGATTAGTGATACTGCCACAGAAAATAGGCAGCCAATGACGGTTCACTTTCTTGAGTCTTTTCTTTTTCCATTTTATGCTCAAGTGACCTCTACCTGCTAGCTTCTGATCAATCTAGGTTCACCTATCCAGCATAACATTCTGGATCACAACTTCTGGGTAACGTTGCATTCAAAGAAAATGTGGTCAATGGTTTCTTCAGTTGTGTCACAGAAAATACAAGGAGAAACAAATATCCTAAATTTCAGTAGTCTTTCTAAAATGCTTAGTCGTTTTTGCTAGCACAACCAAAGACAAAACTTATGTGTCACGATCCAACCCACCGGGCCGTGCGGGCACCTACCCTAAGACCTAAGTAGGAGAACCCTCATATCCCAATAATTAAAACATGCGAAAAATTAAAGAAACAGAGATAAGTATAAAAATATGATTTTATAAATACTAACTTTAAACACTCTTTTAGTTAAAACTTGTAAAGTAAATTAACAACTCCCAAGGATCTAGTCTAAATAGGTACAAGAGCTACTAAGAGTAAATTTGAACAAGATAAGACATAGCTCCGACCATGCGGAAGGAAGAATAGAAGCTGGTGGAGAATTACTTCGTCTTCACCTAATGGAACGTCACCAATCCTGCATCAAGACTATGTCGAAAGACATAGCAAGAGTAGTATCAATACAAAATACACGTATTGGTAGACATCATCAATCAACCCGACTCCCACCACATAACATAAGAAACTAACTAGTAAGATTCATGAAATAAACCACTCGCTTCTCCACCTTTACCCTCTTTTGAAATACCTCCGATATACACTAGTATTCTGCCTACTGTGACCCTTCTCAATCAACCTACCTACCAGATACTTGATTATAGCCTAACCATTCTACCACATAGAGAAATCCCCCAATTACAACCACCAACATTGCAACTAACCATTCACGTCATACCCCTACTTCCTCGTCACATTACCCAGCCATAGTCACGTAATACATTACATCACGCTTCCTTAACACTAAACCCAATCTCTTCCCCTAAGGTGAAATCCACCTAAGAATATTTCATCACACACGCTACCCCTACTCCTTGCCATTACAACACACAAACAATCCTTCCTATCTATTACTCGCCTCTTGAACATTTATCCCTTCCACTATACCCAACAAGTTCGCTCATTATAAAACCATCAAATATAAACCACCATACACATGCCCACTAAGTGCAGCATAAGCAAGTCAATACAACACTAAACTCACATGCGCATATCAAACATATACGATATCATCAATATTTACGAACAACGAACAACTTCACATTTTATATCACATCTTTGGTCCTCTCATGGAACCCAAACCCAAATAGTTAGTTATGCCGGAAAGTGGCAACCAATCAGAGTTAGTTATGCCGGAACGTAGCAACCGATCCAAGTTAGTTATGTCGGAACATGGCAACCGATCCCATAGTTATGCTAGAACGTGGCAACCGATCCAAGTTAGTTATGTCGCAACCCGGCAACCTATGCATTCAACACATCACAATCACAATCACAAGTATATCTTCAAGATCATACATTTAGGTCATGATTTCATGGAAATCATAGTTCACCAATCTCGTTTACAATAAGTGTGATCCACAATGTAACATTCATATACAAACATTAATTTGACCATACTTAGCCCTAGTTCATCATCTAAGGCTTTTTTCTAGGGTTTAGTCACAATTCATCATAAATCCTCAATTCAATCGCTCCAATATATGATCTAGCATACATTCATAAATCTAGTTCCATTCATCAATTCATAGTCTTATTCTTGAAGTAATTGTATCCATGATAACAATTCTAGAGTCCTTAACAATTCATCAATTCCTCTCCTCAAGGCATAAACCCACATACTTTGATTACTAGGGATTACTCAACGAATTTACTTGGTGTACGAAGGTCTACACATAACTCTACCATTGATTTCCATATATAACATAGTAAGAAAATATTTATAACTACTAAATTCATAAAAACCTAGCCTACCTGAGCGCCAAGGAGTTGCAAGGAGTTTTGACTTGATTTGGGTTTTCTGGGCTTCGTGACGGTCAATTTGGCTAAGAATCCACAAGATCTCACCATCCTCATGCTAAAAATCTCCTCCTCCTTCCTTCCCAAGCTTAGAGAGGCATTTCTGAGGTTTCTAGGGTGTTTTACGACTTATTTAGGTATTTTAGGAAGGAGGAGAAAATAGGATTTCTCGTAATTTACGTTCTGCCTCGCCTATCCCGCCTTGGCAGGCACTTACGCTGCCCTTGCACCGCCGCCCTAGCAGCATTTGGCCCGCTGTGGCGGGGCAATGGCCCAGATTTTCCCAGATTATTGTTTATCCTAAACAACGATAGTTCGGGTAGTTACAATAGATACCAATTTACCCCTCGTTCATCCCCGAATGACTAGTGCACAGATCACTGTGCACCGTACCGCGTATTACTTTCTGATTAATAACTTAGTCTATCACCAAGTCACGGATGGGGATGGTTTTAATTTAACAAGTAGGATTCACGATAGGTTCTCTATTTTAAGAGATCAGTTAGGGATATGACGCAACATTTGAGACCAGAAATTAGCGTCCCGAATTACATAGCCTGACCCCGCCAGTGCGGCAGCCCTCCCATTAAGGCGGGACCACTGTGGCGAGAGATCTCCCGCTAAAGCGGGAGGTCGGGAACAATATGGGGGGGGGGGGAATGAAATTCTCCCCATTTGTTCCTATTCTTTCAAAAGTTCTCTCCAAATCCTCTCAACTCACTTCGTCCGAACGTCTAACTCAAGGTAAATTCTCGTTTCCCACGCTCTTTTCTTCAATACATGATTAACAACAAAAGCATGCTACTGTCTAATTGTTTAAAACTAATTCCGGTTAGTTATTCAAAAATAAACTAGGTTGCTTGATTTGTTGGAAAAATGAAGCATGGTCACTTCTCTTACATCCCCAACGTTCCTACAACGTCCTGGGCGTAAGGATTTCATAAAAATATGCTTAAACCAATACAAAAATGGGTGGGGAAGTTGAAGGGTCTCTTGGTGTAAAACTTTGATTTAGGCCTCTTTTAGGAGTTATTTTGCTGTAATGCTTACTTATTTATGTTCTAAGATAGTTAAATAACTCTGATCAACTAAAATTCTATCGAAAGTGAGGGCTTTGGAACGAAAAGGCGCCATTGTCGCACCTAGTGTTTGTCCCAGATGAAGGCCTCTCTGGCGGCCTTTATCCCGCTATGGCGGCCTTCATAACCCCACGAAGGCAGGATTATGGCCGCTGTGGTGGGGTACGCTAGGCAGTGGCCTTACCCTTAACACCAAAAAATCTTTTTTCTTAATTCTTTTTTCTTAGCCTTACCCTGACTATACTATCACGTTCTAACTTATGTTCAACTTATTACAGGCTTCTAAATGGTAGGACAAAATGACAAATACTTTCCTTTCATCCGGTTTCTCGATGCAGCAAGTCAGGAAAGGCATCATGACTACCGTAACACGGGGTTCTATTGTGAGAGGGGTTTTGTGCTGCACAAGTTAGGGGAGAAGGAGCCTGTCTTCTATGCTCGTCTAGTAGAGTTCGGGTGGGTCCCGCTGACTGAGGCTCCCCCATGCACGCTCCACTAGGGTGAGGGAATTCTACGCCATCTTGCCTACTGTGCAATGGGATGACTATCACCCCATCATCCGCATCATAGGAATTGACATTCCTCTGAATGCCATTGCTATCAATGAGTCCCTAGAAGTACCGGAGGTCCCGAACCATGAATACGAGGCCAGACTAAAGGAGTTGGCTCTAGAGTGGCTGAGAGACACTTTTGTTGAACCTACACATCGGGATCAGGTTTATTAGGCTACTACTGAGGGTATTACTAGCACGGATTGGTCACCCGATGGTAAGAGGTGGCTACACTTAGTGACTATAAGGATCCGCCCATCGGGAAACTGCACCGACGTGACCTTTCCCCAGGACTTGGTGGTGGCATGCACCATACAGGGTATCGAGCTAAATATGGGGGCACAGATCATCTCAGAATGGAAGATGTTTTATCGGGGCAACAAAAAGGCATTCTTTCTCTTCGGTCTTATCACTGTCCTGTGCAAGTGGGCGGGAGTGCCACTATTTGATATTGACAAGGTGTTTCTTATGGATTCCCCCTTCACCCTCTTTTGGTTAGGACACGTTCTACTTCTAGGAGCAAAAGGAGGAGGACTGGCAGGACTAGCCGTAGTAAGGCATCTGCTAATTTAGATGACGAGGAACGGGTTGAGGAGGATCTAGCAATAGTTTGGAACATATTGTGGAGTGCTTATGCTTACATCACTTCGGCCCCACCCAACACTGCCTTGGAGGTTGAGATGCTCCGCCGCCAGTTGCGTAAGGAGAGGATGAAGAATCTTGAGAGGGATCGCCTGTTAGTCCAGATTTGGAAGATCATGAGGACCATATTAACTTGAATTGCTCCTGGTCAGGAGCTCCCCCATATCGAGAAAAGGGATTTTCAGCATTTCACTTTCATGGATGAGGCAAGTACTGGCCTAGTACCTCCGGAGGATTTGGACTTAGATGTGGACACTACCCAGTCCAAGGGTTCTTGATTGGATTGTTATTTTGCCTTCTTTGGCTTGTAAATTTAGACAATCTAATTTTACATTTCGACTCTCTAACTTTTTTGTAGCACATAGATGCTTGATTTCCTACATTTCCATAGTAAACGGTGAATTTCTAAGTTTTATCTCCATTCTCTAATTTGCTGAACACCGGAGAATTACAGGGATTTGTTTGGATTCCAATTGGGGACGATAATTGAAGTTAGGGAAAACATGGGAGGCTGGGTTGAGGTTCTGCCTCACCCTATCCCGCTCTGGCGGCCTAGCTATGGCGGGAATAATCCCGCCCCAGCGGCTCACACGGGACCAGAACCCAAGCCAATAATTTCTTGATTCTTTTCGCCGTTCTAAAATTTCCCCAAGGTCCCCAACTTACCCAACAATTTTAGGAGGCTTCTGCGAGCTAGGAGAAATCCTTGACTACTCCAAATCGAACACACGATACACCAACTAATTTTATTTTTGATAATTCAGCACCACAACCTATACATCTACAGGATGCACCCCGATATTTACAGCTCGTAATAATTCAAACCAATTGCCAATATATTGGACATATCAAATTATAGTCACTCATATTTAGTACACGCTGTCATATCATCATATTCAAGCAATTACCACTTCATATTTGCAATTAGATTAAACAACACGAATCATGCACTCACAGTTATTTCAGGCAACAAAGAGCACGCATTCACAGTTTCCAAAAACAACGCACAGACAAATTCGATTTATTAGCTAGTTCATTCCATAGATGACCATATCTAGTCATCCATGCCTTTTATAGCCCCTAAGGCCATATACCAATTGGAACCTTCTCAGTTCTAATTTCCTTGCTTGTGTTCCTTCAGTCGTAACCATGATGTTTGGTTCACTTCGTTGAGATACCAATTGGACTCAACTCATATCACAAGTGACATTCGCACAAAAGGAGAGAATAAGTGGAACAACTTCCTAGATTGCTTCCTAGATTCCTAAAGATTAGATGTGGACATCAACACACCAATCTGTAGGAGTCTAGTCCACATTTTGATCTTGTACTGGAGACCGGTAACCTAGGCTCTGATACCAATTTGTCACGACCCAACCCACTGGGCCGTGTGGGCACTTACCCTGACACCTAAGTAGGAGAACCCTCATATCCCAATAATTAAAACATGCGGGAAATTAAAGAAACGGAGATAAGTATAAAAATATGATTTTATAAATACTAACTTTAAAGACTCTTTTAGTTAAAACTTGTAAAGTAAATTAAAAACTCCCAAGGATATAGTCTAAATAGGTAAAAGAGCTATGAAGAGTAAATTTGAACAAGATAAATAAAAGACACACCTCCCACCATGCGGAAGGAATAATAGAAGTTGCTGGATAATTAATTCGTCTTCACCTAATGGAACATCACCAATCCAATATCAAGACTATGTCGAAAGACATAGCAAGAGTAGTATCAGTAGAAAACACATGTACTGGTAAGCATCATCGGTCAACCCAACGCCCACCACATAACATAAGAAACCAACTAGTAAGATTCATGAAATAAACCACTCGCTTCTCCACGTTTACCCTCTCTTGAAATACCTCCAATATACACTAGTATTCTGCCTACTGTCACCCTTTTCAATCAACCTACCTACCAGATACTAGATCATAGCCTAACTAATCTATCACATAGAGAAATCCCCCAATTACAACCACTAACATTGCAACTAACCATTCACATCATACCCTTACTTCCTCGTCACATTACCCAGTCGGCCATAGTCACATAATACATTACATCACGCTCCCTTAACACTAAAACCCAATCTCTTCTTGTCACCCTTGAGCTACACCCGAGACGCGGACACGAGACCTAGGACCACAAGTGATCCCAGGCTAACCCTGCTGGTATGATCATGAGCATACTAAAGCTTAACTGAATAATAAAAACTGTGCGGAAGCTATCATCATAAATAAAATGAAAAGATGGGGAATACCTATATACTATAACTGAGATATATGGAAACTGATGAGTTTAATACAAAGAACATATTAACTCAGTTCTAAGCTGAATCTAACTATGTCAGAAATATTCCTCTAAACTGACTAGAAATATTGGGACATGCCCCAACTAGATCTAGCAAAACTGAAACTCAAGGACTAAAAGTACAAAAATGATAAACATGTCACTGGTCCTCGAAGAATGAGGACTCACCATTGATGTTGCTAAATTGATGATCGAGAACCGATCTAAGCGTGATTTGGATGCTGAAAACCTAAACCTACATCACAAGAAGATGTAGCGCAGAGTATGCGTCAGTACTTGAAAGGTACTGAGCATGCATGATAGAATAAAGTTGAAATAACATATAACTGAACAAAGCAAATAAGCAATGATATAATTTTAACATGATATAAATACTAAATATTGAGCTAACTGAATGCAATGACCAATGGTGAGACTGGATACTAAATATACTGATATATAGTCAATGCAATAGAATCTTACTGAACTGTGGGTGCTACTAATAACCAATAATAAAACCACATGAGCTAAATGTGGAGTCTGATGTATATGCCCCATCGAGAGGACCCATTATAGCTTGCCAGAGGTTTAGAGGCATGCTGGCATTATCACAGAAATGATGCCCATAGAAAGGACTTACAACCTACGTGTCTAGTAGTTCTGGGACTATTGGGTACGTTGAACCCTAGTCCAACACGGTATTATCTACTCCCAATGGATTAAGTAATTAACACAATATGACTGAATTTCTGTAAGTTACTGGATAGCTCAAACTGAACATGTAAACTGAGTATGCAACAATTAAACTGATATTGATGCATTAATAACTGAGGCATAAATAACTGAATAACTGAAATATCTTACCTAGCATGTGTAATTCAAGAACTAAAGAAATACATAGCTAGGGTTCTGAAATTCATGCATTAAACTAAATAATAACATACTAATTTGATTTGGACCATTTTAACAGCTAAGAACCCAATAATTCTAACATTCAAGAAACCTAGGTCTAGTCATAATAATGGAATCAAGAAACTGACTGAACACTAGGGACCTAATAGGTGAAAGGAACCCACTAGTGAAATCCCACATACCTGGTGATGAATTTCACGGAGAAATCTTCAAATTTTGGGGCTGGAACTAATGGAACCTTGTTGCATTCTTGAACTAGGGTTCTTGACTTCTCTTCTCCTCTTACGCTCTAATTTTTCTAAGTTATGTTTCTAGGCTTAAACTAACTAAAACCTCATAATTTAGGGTCTAAACGACGTAGCTTAAGGGTCCAACGAAATAGGAAAAGACTAAAGACCCCTGACTTACTTGCTGTCGTAGTGACCAACATACGGGACGTACGGGCAGTAGGTCAACCTACGGTCCGTAGATTGGGGTCGTAGGTCAAGTCTGCCTGATAGGGCTTCACTAAAACGAGCATAACATTTTACTCGGAGGTTGGATTTAGCAAAATTGGTGGTGTTGGAAAGAGGATTCAATTATCTATCATATCATAGGTCGTGGGACACATAATTCCTTTTGTACTGGGAGTTATGACCATTTGAAGTTGACCCAATTTGCAATTTCCCCCTAATTGACTGTTTGCCTTCACGAATGATTAGACCTACGGATTGTGGATCGAACGATGGTCCGTGCTGGTCGGTAGTCGTTTGCGTCAGAGGCTGGGTAAAAGGGGCCTCGATCCACGGACACAGACCATAGACCGTGGTCTGGCCTACGGACCGTGTGTCTGTCCGTGGGTCGAGAGTTATTCGATTTTCTGAGCTGGGTTTGGGGAGGGGTTGCATTGGTGAACCATAGACCACCAGCACGGGGCGTGGTCTGACCTACGATCCGTGGGTGGCAACTTTGGGTTGCACCTGAAACATCTCAAAATCTGCATTTTTAGTTTGTTTCGGATGTGGGGTGTTACATTATCTCCCCCTTGGGACCATTCATCCTCGAATGAAGACTAAACTAGATGACTATGGAGGGAAGAAGCTGAAATCCCTACCACTAAGTGCTAGAAACTGATTTGTGACTGAACTGAGTTCCAAGAACATGCAAATATGTTGAAAATGTAAGGCTGGCTGAAGGAACAAAATAGTAAGATTGAATTAGGGCATGAATGACTGAAAAACTGAAGAGGAGCTATTACCTCAAGCTGGAATGGAATCGAAAGGAAAGAGGTGAGGATACATGGACTTCATGGCTGCTTCTGCTTCCCAAGTAGCTCCCTCTACAGACTAACTTCCCCACAAAACCTTGACTGAAGCGACTTCTTTGTTTCTCAACCTTCTAACCTAATGATCGAGAATCTCAACTAGTACATCCTCATACAAGAGTTTATCTTTCATAGCCACACTCTCTAATTGCACCACGGATGCTGGATCACCCACACACTTCTTCAATAGTGAAATATGGAAGACTGGATGCACTGTTACCAAATTTACTGGCAACTCTAACTCATAAGATACTTTACCAATCCTTTTCAAGATCCGATAATTGCCTACATATCTGGGACTGAGCTTCCCTTTCTTTCCAAACCTCATCACCCCCTTCATAGGTGACACCTTCAGGAAAACCCAATCATCAACTTGGAACTCTAGTTCCCTTGTCCTTACATCTGCGTAAGATTTCTGGTGACTATAGGCTGTCTTAAGTCTATCTCTGATGAGTTTCACTTTTTCCATAGCATAATGGACTGAATATGGCCCTATCAAGGCTGCTTCACCTACTTCAAACCAGCCCACATGAGATCTACATCTACGCCCATACAATGCCTCATAAGGGGCCATCTGAATGTTGGAATGGTAACTATTATTGTAGGCAAACTCTATAAGAAGAAGGTGATCATCCCAAATACCTTGAAGTCGATCACACAAGCTCTGAACATGTCCTCTAAGGTTTGAAAGGTACGCTCTACCTGCCCATCTGTCTGCGGATGAAATGCTGTGCTAAGATTAACCTGAGTAACAAGACCCTTCTAAAATGACTTCCAGAAAAGAGAGGTAAACTGAGGACCTCTATTTGAGGTGATAGACAAAGGAACCCCATGCAACCTCACAATCTCATTAATGTAAAGCTTGGCATAATCCTTCGCAAAATCTGTAGTCTTGACCGCCAAAAAGCGAGAAGACTTAATAAGTCTATCAACAATCACCCAAATTGAGTCATGATGTCTACGAGGACGAGGTAAACCTGTGATGAAGTCCATGTTGATCACTTCAACTTCCAAGTAGGAATGTCAATCTCTTGAGTCATACCTCCTGGTTTTTGATGTTCTACCTTGACTTGTTGGCAATTGGGGAACTTAGCCACAAAATATGCTATATATCTTTCCATACCATTCCACCAATAGACTTCCCGCAGATCGTGTTACATCTTAGTCGCACCTGGATGAATAGAATATTTGGAGTTATGGGCCTCTGCAAGAATATATTGTCTCAACTCGCCCACATTACGAACACATAATCGACCCTGGTAGCGAAACACACCATCTCCCCCCTTGGGAGAAAACCTCAACTCTCTGTTGGTGGACTGCACCCTTGAGTTCAAGTAATATCGGATCGATGTCTTACTTTTCCTTAACTTCCACTACCAAAGAATATTCTGCCCCATTTTTAACCGATACACCACCATCTGATATGCTCATAAGAAGAACTTCTAGGTGAGCAAGTCTATGCACATCCTTTGCTAGCTCTCTTCTTTCTTCCTCAACATGTGCTACACTACCCATGAATAATCTGCTAAGAGCATCTGCTACTACATTCGCCTTACCGGAATGGTAATACATACTCATATCATAATCTTTGAGGAACTTAAGCCACCTTCTCTGGCGAAGATTCAACTTTTTCTGGGTGAATACATACTAGAGGCTCTTATGGTCTGTGAACACATTTACGCGAACACTATACAAGTAGTGTCTCCAAATATTGAGTGCAAACACCACTGCAAGCTCGAGGTCATGAGTCGGATAATTCTTCTTATGTACCTTAAGTTGTCTAGAAGCATAAGCTAAAACCTTACCTCGCTACATCAACACACAATCTAGGCCGACCTTGGATGCAATAGAATAGATCACGTAACCATCTGAACCCTCTGGTAGAGTCAAGACAGGAGTTGTAGTCAACCTAGTTTCAATTTTGCGAAGCTTTTCTCACAATCATCTGACCATCGAAACTTGACCATCTTCTGAGTCAACCTAGTCAATGGTGAGGCTATCGATGAAAATCCTTCCACGAACCTCATGTAATAACCCGCTAAACGTAAGAAACTTCTGATATCTATAGCAGAGGTAGGTCTGGGACATTGTTTCACTGCTTCTATCTTCTGGGAATCTACTCGAATTCCTTCACTAGACATAATATGCCAAAGGAAGGCAACTGATTGCAACCAAAACTCGCACTTGTTAAATTTTGCAAATAACTGACGATCTTTGAGAGTTTGCTGAACAACTCTCAAATGACTCGCGTGTTCTTCCTCATTCCTAGAGTAAATGAGGATATCATCAATAAAGACGATAACGAACAAGTCTAAGTACTGCTTGAACACTCTGTTCATCAAATCACTGAAAGTTGCAGGAGCATTGGTTAGTCCAAATGACATGACTACAAATTCATAATGACCATATCTAGTTTTGAAGGCTGTCTTCGAAATATCACTATCTCTGACTTTAAGCGGATGATAACCCGATCTGAGGTCTATCTTTGAGAAATGACTAGCACCCTGAAGTTGGACAAACAAGCCATCAATCTTGGGGATGGGACACTTATTCTTGATTATGACCTTGTTCAACTGTCTATAGTCAATGCACATTCTGAGAGAACCATATTTCTACTTTCAAACAACACTGGTGCACCCCATGGAGAAATACTAGGTCTGATGAATCCCTTATCTAGAAGGTCTTCCAACTACTCTTTCAATTCCTTAAGCTCAGCTGGAGCCATTATGTAAGGAGGAATAGAGATAGGCTGGGTATCTGGAAGGAGATCAATTCCTAAGTCGATTCCCCTATTGGGAGAAACTCCGGAAAGATCTTCTAGAAACACTTCTGGAAACTCATTAACCACTGGAACTGACTCAAGAGTTGGGGTTTCAGAGCTTGAATCCTTAACCCGAACTAGATGATAGAGATAACCCTTAGAGATCATCTTTCTGGCCTTAAAGTAAGAAATGAGTCGACCCATAGGCGCTAAGCTACTACCCTTCCATTCTAAGATTGGTTCGTCTAGAAATTGAAAACGAACAATCCTAGATCTACAATCGACTGAAGCATAACATGAATGTAACCAATCCATGCCTAGAATGATATCGAAGTATAACATTTCTAACTCTACACGATCTACTGAGGTGACTTTTTGGGAGACTGTGATAGGGCAATTTATGTATACCCGTCTAGCTATAATTGGGTCACCGACTGGAGTAGAGACTGAGAAAGGTTTTGGGAGCTTTTTTGGAATAACACTGAATTGGACTGCTACATAAGGAATCACAAAATATAAAGTAGCCCTTGAATCTTTCCACCGAGTGTACCATATATAAGCCACAACCTTAAGCTGGTAGGATGCCAACTTAACCCTACCATTACCAATCACTTGTATCACTCTAAAGATTTTCTTGACCTCATTAATGAAGTTTTGGGGATCTTCTCCAACTCGCGATCCTAAGAACTCTAGCGGATTCATCCTAATAAAGTCTCGCACTCTAGCTACAGCTGACCCAACATTGGCATTTGCCTGAACTGGAACCAGCTGATTGTTCTGGTTGGCCACACTCTGAGCCAACATTTGAATGGCGTTCCTAAATTCTGCATTAGAAACTTCCTGATCTGGGACTAGAGGAGGTGCATTTGCATTCCTGGTGTTAGCTCTACAGGGAGGCATGATCTTAAGCGCATAACGATGGATTAGAAAGGAGATCTGACCAACGCACGATAAGAATAACAAAGAGAGTGAAGTTTTCCTAAAACACTTTATAGCCTCCCTCACATTAGATGTGGTGCACTTCACACCCATGAAAATGACTCTACTTAGTGCGGCATTTCAGACATCCTAGAACTCTTAAACCTAGTGCTCTAATATCAAGTTTGTCACGCCCCGAGCTACCCCTGAGACGCACGGGACCTAGGACCACGAGTGAACCCAAGCTAACCCTACTGGCATGATCATGAGCATACTAAAGATAAACTGAATAATAAAAACTGTGAGAAAGATATCATCATAAATAAAATGAAAAGATGGGGAACACCCATATACTATAACTGAGATATATGGAAACTGATGAGTTTAATACAAAGAGGATATTAACTCAATTCTAAGTTGAATCTAATTATGTTTGAAATATGCCTCTAAACTGACTAGAAATGTTGGGTCATCCCCTAACTAGATCTAGCAAAACTGAAACTAAAGGACTAAAAGTACAAAAATGATAAACATGTCACTGGTCCTCAAAGAATGAGGACTCACCACTGATGTTGCTGAACTAATGATCGAGAATCGATCTTAGCATGATCTGGATGCAAAGAACCTGAACCTACATCACGAGAAGATGTAGCGCAGAGTATGCATCAGTACTTGGAAGGTACTAAGCATGAAGGATAGAATTAAGCTGAAATAACATATAACTGAACAAAGCAAATAAGCAATGATATAATTTGAACATGGTATAAATACTGAATACTGAGATAACTGAATGCAATGACCAATGCTGAGACTGAATATTGAATATACTGATACATGGTCAATGCAATAGAGTCTGACTGAACTGTGGGAGCTACTAATAACCGATAATAAAACCACATGAGCTAAATGTGGAATCCGATATATATGCCCCATTGAGAGGACCCAATATTCCCTGCCAGAGGTATAGAGGAATGTTGGCGTGATCACTAAAATTATATCCACAGAGGGGACATACAACATACGTGGCTAGTATTTCTGGGACTATTGGGTACGCTGAACCATAGTTCAACTCGGTATTATGCTACTCCCAATGGATAAAGTAATTAACACATTATGACTGAATTTCTATAAGTTACTGGATAACTCAAACGGAACATGCAAACTAAGTAAGCAATAATTAAACTAATATTGATGCATTAATAACTGAGGCATGTATAATTGAATAACTGAAATATCTTACCTAGCATGTGTAATTTAGGAACTAAATAAATACATAGCTAGGGTTCTGGAATTCATGAAATAAACTGAATATTAACATACTAATCTGATTTGGATCATTCTAATAGCTAAGAACCCAATAACTCTAACATTCAAGAAACCCTAGGTCTAGTCATAATAAGGGAATGAATAAACTAATTAAAAACTAGGGACCTAATGGGTGAAAGGAACACACTAGTGAAATTCCACATACTTGATGATGAATTGTCGGGGAAATCTTTAAATTTCAGGGCTGGAAATGATGGAACATTGCTGCATTCTTTAACTAGGGTTCTTGACTTCTCTTCTCCTTATACGCTATAATTTTTCTAAGTTTTGATTAAAATGATCTAACTTAGGTAAGTTCTAATTATGTTTCTAGGCTTAAACTGACTAAAACTTCATAACTCGGTGTCGTTGCAAAGAGTATTCAATTATATATCATATAATAGGTCATGGGACACATAATTCCTTTTGTGCTGGGAGTTATGACCATTTGAAGTTGACCCAATTAGCAATTTCCCCCTAATTGGCTGCTAGCCTTCACTAATGATCAGACCTACGGACCGTGGATTGAACGATGGTCCGTGCTGGTCAACCGTCGTTTGCGTCAGAGGCTGGGTAAAGGGGGCCTCGATCCACGGATAGAGACCACGAATCGTGGTTCTGTCCGTGGGTCGAGACTTGGTGGATTTTCTGAGCTGGGTTTGGGGAGGGGTTGCAGTGGTGAACCACAGACCACTAGCATGGGCCGTGGTCTGACCTACGGTCCATGGGTGGCAACCGTTAGTTGCAACTGCAACTTTTTAAAATCTGCATTTTTGGTCTGTTTCGGATATAGGGTGTTACACTTCCCCCCAAGGTGAAATCCACCTAAGCATATTTCATCACACACGCTACCTTTACTACTTGCCATTACAACAAGCGAACAACCCTTACTGTCTATTACTCGCCTCTTGAACATTTATCCCTTCAGCTATACCCAACAAATTCGCATATTACAACGAACCATCAAATATAAACCAACATACACGTGCCCACTAAGTGCAACATAAACAAGTCAATACAACACTAAAATCACATACGTATATCAAACATATACGATATCATCAATATGTACAAACAACGAACAACTTCACATTTTATATCACATCATTGGTCCTCTCATAGAACCTAAACCCAAATAGTTAGTTATGTCGGAACGTGTCAATCGATCCAAGTTAGTTATGCCAAAACGTGGCAACCGATCCAAGTTAGTTATGCCAGAATGTGGCAACCGATCCCATAGTTATGCCGCAACGTGGTAACCAATCCAAGTTATTTATGCCGGAACGTGGCAACCGATTCATTCAACACATCACAATCACAATCACAAGTATATCTTCAAAATCATACATTTAGGTCATGATTTCATGGAAATCATAGTTCACCCATCTCATTTACAACAAGATTGATCCACAATGCAACATTCATATACAAACATTAATTTGACCATACTTAAGCCTAGTTCATCATCTAAGGCTTGTTTCTAGGGTTTAGTCACAATTCATCATAAATCCTCAATTCAATCGCTCTAATTTATTATGTAGCATACATTCATAAATCTAGTTCCATTCATGATTTCATAGTCTTATTCTTGAACCAATTGTATCCATGATAACAATTCTAGAGTCCCTAACTGTTCATCAATTCCTCTCCTCAAGGCATAAACCCACATACTTTGATTTCTAGTGATTACTCAAGGAATTTACTTGGTGCACGAAGGTCTACACATAACCCTACCATTGATTTCCATATATTACGTAATAAGCACAAATTTATAACTACTCGATTCATAAAAACCTAGCCTACCTGGGCGCCAAGCAGTTGCACAGAGTTTTGACTTGATTCGGGTTTTCCGGGCTTCATGACGGTTAATTTGGGCAAGAATCCACAAGATCTCATCATCCTCATGCTAGAAATCTCCTTCTCCTTCCTTCCCAAGCTTAGAGCAGCTTTTCTGAGGTTTGCGACTTATTTAGGTATTTTAGGAAAGACGAGAAAATAGGATTTCTTGTAATTTACATTCTGCCTCGCCTATCCCGCCCTGGCGCCTACTTACCCCACCCTGGCTCCGCCGCCCTAGCGGTATCTGGCCTACTGTGGCGGGGCAATGGCCCAGATTTTCTCGGATTATTGTTTATCCTAAATAACGACGGTTCGGGTCGTTACATTATGTTGAGGATGAACATTGAGATGAGCTATGTGGCTTTCCCATGGAACTTTGGGGTGCTATGGAATCATGGTTACATATATTACTGCCTAGTCTCCTCACTAAGCTTTCTTGCAGATTTGGTAATGACACAACAAACTACCTTGTCTCGATGATTTTTCTTACCATCAATGCAGAATTACTTGGGATATTACACACCTCAATAGAATATGTCTTCATATAGTAATTGTTGAAACCAATAGGCATTTCTTCACGAGGCTCAATATTTATCAGATCCACAACCTTTTCTTAACAATTTAGCTTATATAAGTTTTCTGAAAAGTTTTTGCCTTGAAATTTGGACATTTCCTGCATAAATCTATCATTGATATGTTATACTGGTTCTTTAATCCGCTAGTGGTGATTCGATAGTTCAATTAATATTTGGACAAGAAGATAAAAAAAACTCGTATTAATAAATAACGTGTGTGAGACTTTCCAGTTTGATAGTTTATGTTCTTTTTAGATTTTTCGTTAGTTGTCAATAGTTGGTGCTTTTGTCTAACTATTTTTGTTCAACCAATTGAGTTTATATCTTATGAACATACTAAATTTACATATTGTGTTTTGGTAGAGTTCTGCAAATCAATGGCATCGGGTGGACGTGCTTTTAGACAAACTACAATTACAGGGGAAACGACTCAAGATACTCAATCATTAGATGAATCAAATAACCTTATTCATGTTGTTAATACAGGTAATATGTTTTATGATATTGATTACTATTAAATTATTTCGTTATTGGCCAAGTTGGAATCGAAAATGTTACCTATTGAAACTTCTATTAGTGTTAAACTTCTAAGAAAAGATATGGACATTAGCTTAGTATCTAAGGATTGTGAGAATGCTGTTGGGAAAATGAAGTAGTAGGATAAATGAAATTGATTTTGTTCACTCTAGTGAAAGTTATTCAATCTCGGATGATATGTGAATTTGTGGATTTAACTCATGTAGTTATTTTTACACTTTAAAAAAACTGCTTTATGATATCACTCATAATCACTATCTTTTCTTAATTAACATGAAATCCATTGAACATTTGTATGAGCAGCTGTAGTTGACTTGTTTTGGCAATATACTACATAGGCTACAAAAATTGACTCTACGAAGTGGAAAATGTTGTCACAGATTTCA
>NC_064283.1:29811839-29868644 GCF_019186545.1 Solanum stenotomum
ATTCTTTTATCTAATAAAAATTTAGTACTATTTCAATTATTTTCTTATTGTACAGGGTGGGACTAAACCTTAATGAGTAGAGCCTGATAGAATCGAGTTTGACAAGCGTACTCTTTATACGAGTTAAAAAGGATGGTCTTCTCTAGAGGCTGAGACTCATTATGTAAGAAAATTAATATTTATACTTCATATACACATTGCTTTTGTCTGATTAATATTCTTCTGAATTTGTTCCTTCTCCTTTAAATAGTATTCATATTTTTATGTAGAACAACATGATTGATTTGAAAGATATATATACTTCGGGAGAGTCTTCCATGACTATTGATGAAATTGTGGATACTGTTCTTCGTACAAAGTCGGGATATATAAAAGTCCTCGGTTATGGTCGAAAACCTAATACTACAAGAGCTACACAAAGGAGAATGGAAGAGTTAGAATACTCTCTCAGAAAGGCGAAACAAGAAGCTGCTAGTGCCCAACATGACTTACAGAAATGATTAAATGCAGCTGAAATTGAGGTAGAAAACCAACAGTCTCTAGACCAGCAATCTCAGATTCAAGACCAACAGTCACAAATAAAAGCATTAAATTCTCAGTTGGACACTGTAGTAGCAGGCCAAGAAGACATGTTTAGGAAGATACAAATCTTTGCTCGCTCATCGCCATCAAGGTTAGAAGTAATGCAAACTTATATGATATTTTCTATTTGATTTTTTTTAACAAATATATAATATGTAACATTTAGTATCTAACTTTGCATATAATATTTTATGATGCAGTGCTCCATCAAAAGGCTAACCTAAAGTGTATTTCTATTTTTATTTTACTAACTCAAACTTCATGTTTAATAAGTTGTAGTCTATACAAATTCATTATATCATGATGTACAAGTTAATACCTTACCTAAAACAGATCAATATTAAACATGCCCAATACTTTAAATTTCAGCTTCTTCTAATGTTACTGGAAAAAGTGTAGAAAATGATATAATACATTATAGAGGGAAGCATTGCTAGTAGCTAGAGATTAAGAGGAGATTTCCTTCTTATTACAAAATTTTGCAGCTTTTAAGACCGTGTGAGTAGGATATGAACATTATAGCATTACAATTGCTATCCTTATCAATCTCTTACTGCTTGCTGCTAGTGTAACTGTTCATTGAGTGATGGTTTGGTATGCTTTTTCTTAATTTTTGATAGCAAAATTTGGTAATATGAGGCAACTAGTTTGATAGGTATTCAATAAAATGAAGATTGACATAAAGTGGGGGTGTCTTAGTATGTATATGATGTAGTAGCTGTAAACAACTCATATTAGGACAACCAATTCCTTGAAACCAAATACTGCAAGTGTCACAATGGTCCCTTATTTTCAAGCCCCCTTGCAGCTTTGGTCTAACCATATTAGATCATTTAACTGGGAAAAACTTGTGTGCTTTACAGTTACCCTCCAAAAGAAGGTCCTGGAAATTGTTGTTAGAGTTCTTAGTAGTAAAAAAATTCATGTTTAAACTTTAGAGGTATGTTATTATCCATGAAAGTATTCATTACTCCTTAGAGTTGTCTTGGAGGTGTGTTACTTTGTAAAGGTAAAGTTAATTAGTACATTACTAGATGATGTGGTAGTCAACAACTTGAGGAGAGTAGGAGATCAAAAGAAATATAATGTCTATCCTTTTTTTGTTAACCATCTAAACATTACCATTACTAAAACGAAAACATACACCTAAAGAGCCCTTGAGCACAACAACTTCATCTCAAGCCTTCAACAAGACACAAAACTAGTTACGCTTTCAGCCTTTGTAGAAAAACACTATATCTGCAAGCTCTTCTCGATGAACTAAGTATCTCTATTCTATGTAAAATCTCCCTCTTAATTTTTGTGTGTATCTCAACTGTTTGTATATGTACTCCTTTGAAAAAAAATCAGTTCTGGGCTCTCCGAGTATGGTAGATCATTGCCCCGCAACTCAAGCCTATCACTTGTTTCTGAAACTACTTCCGTTTCTTCCTTTTAATTTTCAGCATTACTTCCTTCACCTCCCCTAGTTGTAAAGGCAAGCATGTCCATATTTCAACACCCCTGTTGACCTCAGTGATCCATGGGCATTCACTGAACAAGTGTTTGACTGTCTCCAGCTTTTGAGCATCACATAAACAACAATTAACTTCCTCCACTGAGATGTTCATCTTCATCAGCCTTTCCTTGGTTAACAGTCTATCTTGGACAGCTAACCATAGAATAAATCTATGTTTAGGTTGAGCCACTGCACTCCAAATGAATTCAGCAATATATGAACAGTGGTGGTGCCCTCTAATATCAATATAGCTCCTTGTGATTGAGTATTCACCTCCCTTAGTTAGCCTGTACCTATCTTGCATATGCCAACGTCACATTTTTTCTTTCCTGGTGTGAATCTTTCTCCGGTACCAGCTGCTATCTACATAAGCTTTCTGGTTATGCATGATAGAAGGTGATTCTTTTTACTGTTGAATTTCAAGTAGTTATAAGCATATTTACTTAGTAACTTAACTCAAACTACTAGAAATGAAACTCAAAGTGAAACTCCCGTCCTCGAATCATGAGGACTCACCACAAGCAGGGAGAATAGTCGAATCCAAGCTTGAACCAAATGATAACCACATTAAGAATCGGACCCTACACTTGGGAAAATGTAGGAAAATATGGGTTAGTACAAAAATGCACTATGATAGTCATGCATAAAAACCTTGAAAACATGCTAAAAGGGACATTTTAGTTGAATGCATGCCATTTGCTAAGTTAAATCATTATTTTGAAGATATTGTAAAAACACAAGTCATAAGCATAAGAGACATCATAATATGACACGGGCTATAAAATGGTAGGAAATAGTCATAACTAGTGAGCATAAGAGATATCATCATAGACATAGGCATAATCAATGCAATTTAGTTCAACATAACATAAGAGAAACATTTCTTGAGCCACCTCAAGGCAAGCTTGTGCAATGCATGGATAAGATCCAATAATCCCTCCCATGCTAAGCAAGTCAGTTTAGGTCCTCATTAATGTTCACCATCTTTTGATCTCATTCTTAGCTTATTTCTCATAGACAAGGGAACATTAACCTTTAGTCAATCATATCAAGGAAAATAACTCATGGCAACAATCCAAGTTAAACATACATCATTATAAGTAGCCTTCATATCAAATGCACTTGACATATAGTCATAAGCATATTCATTACATAAATCATCATAACATAAGAGGAACACACCATAACTACCCTCAAAGCACACTTGTGGAATGCATGAATAAGATCTCATACTCTCACTCACACTAAGTAAAGCTTCTTAAGTAGTCATAGTTCATACTAGACTTCACCTTGTGGGAATTAGCCTTAATAGACATAGACCATGTGTGCTTAACATGGAATCCGGTGTTGCCCACACCAAAAATGGTTGCTCTACTTGCCTAAGGCAGAACCATTAACTTAGATTTAGGTGGAACCATTAGCTAAATAACCTATGGGGGCACGTAGTTATGGGACAAGGAGATTGTTACTAGATATCGGGCTCAACTCTCGTGAGGGTATCCATCTAAAGAGATTTCTCCTAGAAAACCGGCCTAAACTCATGTAAGGGCTTCCATCTCATATCAATATCCACTCGGTGCTAAACATAATTCCCACAGAATACTTTACTAAGTCATAACTTGCTTCATGTCTTATGGAATGATGTACTTGACAATCAATCCAAAAGAGTTCATTACGATAGCTCTTAGATCATGCATGAGAATAACCTTTCACCGTCCATGTCTTCATTTAACATTATATTCAATTAGGTGAGAAAACCTTCCAACCTAGAATCATCAGTATGTGAGAAAACCTTTCCCACCATGTTCATTATCTGTTCATGAGAATAGCCTTTCAATCATCACAACATCATTATCATAATCATGCATAGCTGTGTAAATGAGAATTTCCTTTCAACCACACCCAACAAGAAAATAATCACCTTACTCTCAAAGTATTTTTAAAACACATACATAAATCTCATAATCATGCATAATTCTCATATTTTCACGTTTCAAGGATCCAAGATCATATTCAATCAACATAGCTAAAATTAATACATTAGACATGGATAATAGCATGATTCAAATAATCAATTCACTACATTCACAATTCTATATTATTCTACTTGCATCAATCAATGCCCACACTCTAAGATCCAATTTGGGAAAATAGGGGAATTCATGGATTCTTGGGGAATTCAACATAAAACTATATAAAATCATCAATTTATCCATAATAAAACATAATTCAATCATTAAAAAACGAATTTGAAAGGAATCCATGAGATTGAAGTCAAACCCTAACTTTTTGGGGAAATCTATATCTTTGAAATTGAGTTTGGAGGGACTCCATGGATGAAGGACTACCATACCTTGGTGAAGAATCCCCACGAAATTGAGAAGAAAACCCTAGCTCTTTGAAACCCAGATGAGTCCACGATTTGGACTCATTTAGGGCTTTATTTGGATAGATTTAGTATCCTCAAATGCTTATTTTGTGCCAATAACTGATATAAAACCCTTGATTTCTAGGTATAAGGATTGAGGAACAAATCATGGACACTAATGGGAAAAAAGGAACAAGGTAGCTGAAAGAACAAAGAAAAGAAGGCCTGGTGATCGTCTAATCCATTGGGCAAGTCGCCGAATGGCTATTATCTCGCCTAAAATACTATTGTACCAAGGTTGAAGGAAAAATCAAGTCAACGAGAGAAAGGAGCAGTCGGCGTGTCATCAAGTGGTTCCGTGATGCAGTGTTGGATCATCCAAAGTTACAGAACTTGAGGATGTTGAAGGCCAAAGCAAACAGGGTGATGGAAAGGACCACAAGGCGGATCGCCAAACTGATCAGCGATCCCGACTTACTGCGCCGAATGGTCCTTCGTAGCACATTTTTGGCGACTATAAATACACTTTCAAAAATTATGTTTTAAAAATAATAATTTTATTATGAACATTCATTAGAGTAATTTTTGAGTTTGAATTCTGAGTATTGAGACTTAATTTCCTTAGGCTTGAAGAATTGAAGTTTTCCATTTTTGAGAAATTGGAAGTTGGTCTTTGAGATTATTCAATTTGTACTTTTGTAAAGACAAAATCAATATTACCTAGTTGATGGAAACATAATTTGGTAACGATTTTTATCTTTTTATGATGTCTAGCTAAAACCCCAATTTTAAGGGTGTGATTATGTGATTATGGGTTGATTCAACTGATGGGTATTACTAATTGTTAGTTTAAATGTTGTTTAGAAGTGATTTCAATCATTAATTGTGGTTAAAATTAAAGGATTGTAGTTGGAAATGCAGTCCTACCTTCGTTTTTTTGGCTTGCTCTAGAGGGAGGTTTTAAAACCAAGATTATTGAATTGATGGTCTGTGGGTATTGGGTTGTCATGGGTTCAACTCGAGAGAGTGAATCCTAAACGTTTTTCCACACATTTAGCTCGAGAGTGAATGGACTAAGGCGTAGGTTGTTCTTATTTGCTTACTTGTTGGTGTTTGAGGGAAACTGACTTGATTCGGGGTAAATTGTTCGAGAGAAAGTTTACCTCTTCTACAGTCTAGCCTATTCACTAATTTACAGCTATTTACTATCAGTTTCAATTACCCAATTGTCTACATTAGTCCATAATCGAATCACATCCCAAGAACCCAACTCATTATTGTTATTTCTTAATATTTGTTGTTGTAGTAGTTGATAATTACATTCTAAACCCCCCTGTTATTTGAACATTCGTGTCACCCCTAATTTGAATTATGTTTTTATTCAATAATGTTTATTTCTATGATTGACTTGAGCATATTCGTACTTTCTTATTGATTCTCATATATGTACCAATCCCTGTGGGATTCGACCCCAACTCATTTAGTTGGGTTATATTACTTACTAACGATCGTTGACACTTAGAATTGGATGAAGTGTCCTGATACGTGAAATCAAAATGGCGTCCCTGCCGGGGAGTGGTGTTGTTTGAGGATTTTTAGTTAAGTTGAATTTTGTTCTTGATAGTCATAGTTGAAGCTACTTATTTTTAGTTTTGGTTTTTGTGTTGCTTGTTTAGAACAGAAGAAAGGAGCACGTCTTGTAGCAGCGGTGACCAAATAAACCTCTTTATTTTGAGGATGATGATTCTTAGGGATGACATCCTAAGTTTTAGACAATTGGAGAGGGAGTCAATCCATGAGTTTTGGCTGAGATTCAAGGCCCTATTGCAGTAGTGCCCAACTCATGAAATTTCGGATAAGATGCATTTGGAATGCTTCTACAGAGGCCTTGGCCCTGAAAATAGAATACTGGCGGACCAACTCTCATCGGGTTGTTTGATACGACAATCCTATGAAACAACAACCCAACTCCTTGATTATGTGGCCAAGACCAACAAGGAGACAGAGAAGGAGCAATACGCCGCCACATTGTTGGGTCAGCTGGATAGCTTGGCAAAAAGGGTCAAGGAACTAGAAGTAATGTACCAAAGAAAAGATAGGTGCATTCCCCCTCACGAGCGTCAAAGTATAATGAAGCCTGAGGGTGGAGAAATAGAGGAGGTGCTCTTACTCATTCTTCACAAAGTCGAAGAACACGACAAAGTGTTGCGAGAGATAAGAGAAAATGTTTTGATGCTGAATCAGATGACAATCTCTCATTCCATGTTCATTCAGCTTCTAGAGTCCTAAATGGACCAGGTGTTGTCTTGCTTCTACCCACAACAAGCTAGTGGGTTGCCTTGTGAAAATGAGGTAAACCCCACAAATGAAACTTAAGTGGGGACTTGCGTTGTGCCACGACATTAACTAAGGTGCTTCTTGGGAGACAACCCAATGTTTTATATGCTTTCTTTTTTGAGTTTAAAATAATGTTGTGTTGATTGTGCAGGTCAAAGTGTGGAATGTGTTTGAAAAGTGCAGGTTAGAGAGCTAAAATTCTAGTCGGCGACTCGCCGAAGAGGTCGGTGAACCCGACTTGGACCGTCGTTGGACTCAAGACATTTTGAAACTGGAGTCTGTAAAACTCGACGAGACTAAAAGCAATGGCGCGCTGACCAAGTCGGCAATCATGACCTAGTCCGTCGTTTGGACCCCCAAATTAACTAGAGATTCTGTAAAACTCAGCGAGGTAAGTGCCCACTCGGCGTGTCACCGAGTAGGTTGGCAAACAAAACTTATGTCACCAAAAAGGCGAGAATTGGACGGTTTTTAAAGGCCAATGGTTTAAACATTCAAATTCTTTCACTTTCCCTCACTTTTGAACTTCCCAAACTCACACCCGCACAATATTTTCCATATTTTTACATTTTTATCACTTTTTAGTCATCAAGTTTGTGTTCGGAGTTGGATTTTTTTGCTGCCTAGCTTTTCAACTTGATTATTCAACTTCTAAGGTTGGTTTTCCGAACCGCGAATTTATTTTTATTAATTTTTACTATTATGAATTGATCTTTTATCTTAGTGATGTATGCTGGGTCTCTCTGTTCGTAAATGTATATGTGTGTGCCTATTTTAATTCAAATATCTTGCCTATAATGCCTTTGATGTTAAGTTACCGAATTTCTTGTGCCTTAAAAGTGATTAAAATTGTTGGGCGTGATGAAATGATTATTGGGTGTAGTCGGGTGAAGTCTAAGTAACTCGTATTTGTGGCAAATAACATAATTTGCCCAATGATGGAGCGGTTGACATCATTCCTATGGGAAAAAGTCATCATATGGCAAAATTTGGCCAAATTAGGAGAAGTTTGAGTATCTCGGGGACATGGGTTTAATGGGTCTTAGTTTAATTGTATGGGTGCATAGTTTTATTTTGTTTTCGGGGGCTGCGAGGTTGAATTTGGAAGTCGGGGTTGAAAGTAGGCATGTTGGGTCGTTTGGCGAGCTGGGTCGAGCTCGCCGAATTAGTAGGTGGTTCACCGAAGTTCCCTTAATTGTCTTTAATTTCATGATTAATCTTGATTTGGGTTTTGTAACTTTCGGTAAGATGCCTGAGTTCGCCGAGTGCACTCAGCGACTCACCGAAAGTCCTTCTTGATCTCCCTTTCTGCACCCCTAACCCCTAAAAATGCACTGTAACTTCTGGTGGGCTAGTCCTTGCTCGCCGAATGTTGTCGATGATTCATCGAAAGGCCCTTTCATCACCGACATTCTAATTTTTCTGGGAATTATTGAGCCAATCCTGTCGGTGAGCCTGATCTAGCTCGCCAAACCAATTCAGCGACTCGCTGACCAATTTGGCGAGTCTGTCTGCAACTATATTTCTGTGCATTTGATTGAACTACTTTTAATTATTTTTGATGTTTTTACAAACATGGCTAGACCAAAAGTGTTCCGTAGGGACATGCCACCCCGTAAGGGAGCCAAGGCTATATAAATCAACAAGGATGCAACTGCAGCCAATGTTAAGGCCACCAAACTTCCCACAACAGGTGGGAAGGGAAAAGGAAAAAGGAATGCACTTGCACCTGCTTCACCGGAGGACTGCTCCGACAAAGTCGGCATCTATGGTACTCTCCTCACCACCTTTGAAAGTGAGGGTGAGCACCAGGAGCATTAGGCTGCAAATTTTGAGCCTAAAGAGGAGCAACTAGCAGCCCAGAGAGCGGAGCTACGTTCAAAGAGGCTGAATGATCCTTTTAGGATCAGGAATCCCCAAGCCACCACTACCTTTTCTGCTCCAGAACAGGCCATGGTTCATACTCTGGTCATACAAATCCGTCCTCCCAAGTCTATGAACAGACTGAAGACTGAGGGATTGAGGACAATCATTGAAGGAAAGAGGTTGTCCATTGATGGAGTCATCGACAGATATCCAAAGATTATGTACTGCCTGAAGTTCCACAAATTACAGCTCTTCACTAAGTCTCATGGCATGTACATTACGAGTTGGGTCAGAGAATTCTATAGTGCTTACAGTGCCTTGATACCACAAGGGAAGAAGCCGGCAGCCAAATTCAAGTCGGTTGACTATGTGGTTGGCAGAGGTCGGAAGGTGAAATGTGATAGTGATGCTATCAATGCAGTCTTGGGTGTTTTAACACGTATTGATGATGAATGCCAGCATCTGAATAGGACAAAGACACTGAAAACATGAAGAAGTGGTTGGCTCCGCTTATATCATACAGTACTCCCAAGTGGCTTGAGATTGGAGCACCGATTGAGAAGAAGGATCTAAACATAACTGCAAGGTTCTGGTTTGGCTTCATCAGCAATACTATCATGCCATCCCAGAATGAGTCGATTCTCTGCCATTCCAAGGTAGCCTGTCTGGGTTGCATCATTGATGAGACGAGGATAAATCAAGGGATGATTATGGCACAGAAGATGATCATGATGGCCAAGTAGCGCCAGACTTCCCTTCCCTTTGCGATGTTGATCACCGAGTTGTACAGACGAGCTTGGGTGCCTATAGATGAGAAAAAAGATGTGTAAGTGATTCCCACATCTTCTACTGACATCCAGAAGATCAAAACAAAATACTTGAAAGACGAGGCAGAGAGGAAGAAGGCAACCCCGGTGGACCTTCCCCGATTATGGGTACGGACACATTACCTGTAGAGGCACCTTTGCCTACTCCAGCCCCTGGGCCTTCAGGTACTTCTAGTGTTGTCCCTTTTGATACTCCAAGTTCCTCTGCTACTTCATTGCCTCCAAGATCTCGTATTGTTGTTTCTTCTGCCTCTCGATCCCTGCTCACTCAAGCTGCATTACTACGGATGGGGCAGTTAGCACATTCTGTTGATCGCCGTGCCGTCAGACTTAAGGTCTCCATTCCAGGCATGATTCATACAACCCTTGTTGATGTTATGACACCCTTGAGTGCTACCATTGATTCCCTTGGGGCTAGGATAGTAGTGTGCAAGCGTGGCCAATAGGCCACCGAGCCTCTGGCTACCACCGGAGATAATGTTCGAATTGAGGAGGTAGCTGACCTTGAGTTTGAGGTGGAGACGAATGAGGAGATGCTTGGGGTTGCTGAGGAGGTTTCTTACGAGGGCCTTATAGAGACTGAGGAGGCCATGATAGATGAAGTCGTGCAAACTTCTTTGGCAGATACACCTTTTGCTGATCCTAGTGGTGTTGGTGGTACTGTTGATGTGACTTTGGAAACTGATGCCCAGGTTCAGAGTGTTACACCGGGCACTGATGCCCGACAGGTGGAGAAATCGTTTAGATAGGATTCCTTTTTACCTCCCTCTCTGTCTTATTTTTATTGACTTTTGGATATTTTGCTTGCATTTGAGGACAAATATCCTTTGTTTTGTGGGGGGTGAGGCCTACCTTTTGTGATTATTGTTCTCTTCATATATTGATTGTTTTGGCATTGTATTTTGTGGATGCTTGAGCTTGTGGCTCCTTAATTTAATTGTAAATGATTTTTTGACCCATTTTGAAAAATTTTGTGCCACCTCTTTTTTGTGTTTGAATGTGGCTGTTCTCTTGCAAATTTGAGTATCAGTCTTGATTAATATCAATTACTTGAATAGTGCTCATAATAGAACAAAAATGTATATCCGGGTATGACAAGGCCAAATGAAGTTGCACACGCAATATGTGAAGTTTTTACATCTCATTGTGACTAGTCGGTTATCAAATTGAGTCTCTTGTGATGAACATTGCACACTAGCGAAAGTGTGGAGTCTTGTTTGACATTGGTGTCAATGCCTTGTGTGATGAGATTACCATGAATCATGTGTGATGACACCTAGAATTTTCTCCATTGGTCCCGTTGAGTAAGTGATGCAAGCTCTTGAAATAATCTTAGGCAATAATTTTAAAGAGTGAAACAATTTGACATTATACCTCTTTTGTGGCCTACCTTGTGAGTGTGTGAACTTCGCTTGAACACCTTTTGGTCCTTAGCCTTTTCTTGGAAGAAACTTGATGAAATTGTGACTTTCTTTATCACTTCACCCTTAATCCTCATGAGATGTGGTTTGTGTGAATAGCCAACTTAGGCCAAAAGCCTAACTTGGGGGTGTGGTGAAAAGAGAAGGTAAATCAAGAATTGCAAAGGAGTCCCCTTTACCTATGGTTTTGAAAAAGATGGAACCCCTTCATATTAAAAGAAAAGAGAAAAAGGAAAGAAGAATGAAAAAAAAAAGTTGTGAAAGTGCAAAGAAAATGGGTTGTCCGGTATTCCATGGAAAGTGAATAATGTGGTGACCTATGATCATAAATGAGAATGATGAGGAAAATGAAAGGAAGTGTTGTTCATACCACATTTCATGAGGATAGAAGCCACTGAGCCTAAATGACCATACCTTTACACTCAGCCCCGTTACATGCCTTGAAAAAGACCTTTTTGATCTTGAATAAGCTGAAACAAGTGTTGAGTGGAAAATAAGGGAAAACCTATGGGTGAAATCATGCATTGTGTTCATCTTTCTGAGTGTGAGTGTTGATTGTGATTCCGAAGCTTTAAATTGTTGAGCCATTGTGTGTGAATATGGAATCATTCTTTGTGTAAGGGCATTTGAGCACCTTTGTTGAGCTTAAACTTGCAATTGAGCAAGTAGTGTGAGTTTGAGAATCTTTGGTAACTGTGAGACACAACTTGAATCCTTGAGTGCAAAATTGATCCTTGCATGAGTAAGTTGAGTCTCTTTGTGTGCATTCATTATTGAGTCTTGTGTAGCACAGTTTGAGACATCCTTTTTGAACTACTGAACTTGAGTTTTACTTGAGGACAAGCAAAAGTTTAAGTTGGTGGTGTTGATAAGTCCACGATTTGGACTCATTTAGGGCTTTATTTGGATAGATTTAGTGTCCTCAAATGCTTATTTTGTGCCAATAACTGATGTAAAACCCTTGATTTTTAGGTATAAGGATTGAGGAACAAAGCATGGACACTAATGGACAAAAAGGAACAACGATGTTGAAAGAACAAAGAAAAGAAGGCCTGGTGATCGCCTAATCCATTGGGCGAGTCGCCGAATGGCTATTATCTCACCTAAAATTCTACTGTGCCAAGCCTGAAGGAGAAAATCAAGTCAGCGAGAGAGAGGAGCAGTTGGTGGGTCGCCGAGTGGTTCCGTAATGCAGTGCTGGATCTCCCAAAGTTATAGAACTTGAGGATGTTGAAGGCCAAAGCAAAAAGGGCGATGGAAAAGACCAAAGGGAGGATCACCAAACTGATCGGCAATCCCAACTTACTGTGCCGAATGGTCCTTCGCAGCATATTTTTAGTGACTATAAATACATTTTCAAACATTATGTTTAAAGCAAAAATTATTCTGAACATTCATTAGAGTAATTTTTGAGTTTGAGCTCTGAGTATTGAGACTTAATTTCCTTAGCTTTGAAGAATTGAAGTTTTCCATTTTTGAGAAATTGGAAGTGTGTCTTTGAAATTCTTCAATTTGGACCTTTGTAAAGGCGAAATTAATCTTACCCAATTAATGGAAACACAATTTGGTAACAATTTTTATCTTTTTATGATATCTAGCTGAAACCCCAATTCTTGGGGTGTGATTATGTGATTTTAGGTTGATTCAGCTGATAGGTATTGCTAATTGTTAGTATAAATGTTGTTTAGAAGTGATTTCAATCATTAATTGTGGATAAAATTAAAGGATTGTAGTTGCAAATGCAGTCCTACCTTTGTGTTTTTGGCTTGCTCGAGAGAGGTTTTAAAACCAAGATTATTGAATTGATGGTCTGTGGGTATTGGGTTGTCATGGGTTCAGCTCGAGAGAGTGAATCCTAAACTCTTTTCCACACATTCATCTCGAGAGAGTGAATGGACTAAGGCGTAGGCTATTGTTATTTGCTGGCTTGTTGGTGTTCGAGAGAAACCGACTTGGTTCGGGGTAAATTATTCGAGAGAAAGTTTACCTCCTCTATAGTCTAACCTATTCACTAATGTACAACTATTTACTAACAATTGCAATTACCCATTTGTCTACAGTAGTCCATAATCGAATCACATCCCAAGAACCCATCTCATTATTGTTATTTCATAATATTTACTGCTGGAGAAGTTGATAATTACATTCTAAACCCCCCCTATTATTTGACATTCGTGTCACCCCTGATTTGAATTATGTTTTTATTCGATAATGTCTATTCCTATGATTGACTTGAGCATATTAGTACTTTCTTATTGATTTTCAAACACGTACCACTCCCTGTAGGATTCGACCCCAACTTATTTAACTAGGTTATATTACTGACTAACGATCGTTGACACTTAGAATTGGATGAAGTGTCCTGATACGTGAAATAAAACCCTAAGCTCCAACTTCATTCTTCATATTCCTTGAGTTTTAGTGAGAGAATTTCTTGGAGGGAATTGGGTTCTTTGGGTGAGTTGAAAATATGATTTGGATTCACTTAATTAATTGTCTAATAGCTTCGTATATGTGTTTAAAAATAGGCTAAAATGACCTCACTTAATACTTATTAAAAATGGAAAACCCCAAAACACCCCTAGACTTAACCGCTAAAAGGCAGTTTCAGGCCTCACCCATGACCATCACTGACGGACCGTGGTTTGACCCACGGTCCATGCTGGTAAGGCGTGAGTTGAGTTACTGGAACTCCTTATCTAGGCCCCTTGACCCACGAGACCAGACCACGGGGAGTGGACCCACCCACGGGGTGGGTCTTGCCGTAGCTCAAGGTCTTGGGCAGATTTTTGGGAACAAAGCTAGGGTCCTCCACAAGGACCCTTAGTTGGTCCTTGGGGGGTCGTACTTTGACCTTTAAACCCTAAACCCTTCATCCTAAGGATGGGAGGTCATATCTACGACTCTAAGCCTCACGTCAAGCTCTAGAACCCTCACATAAGGCTCTAGTTTAGTCTACTGGTTTCCGGGTGTTACAATGCAATGGATTTATAACACTTCTCCTTAGATATCCATAGATTATGTTCCTCGTTAAAGCCTTACTTGAAAAACCCTATTGGAAAATTTTCTAGTGAAAGAAAAAGAGTACACATATCTTTTGATACACATTATTTGTTGCCTCATTAAAAACGTTGCCAGGATAACCCAGTGGGACAAAACCTCGGTCAAGGAAAATTTGAGAGCAACGTGTATTATACTCCCCCAGATCAAAACATCACTTAATTTCTTATGATGATGTCATCTAATCTTATATACAAGCTTCTCAAATATTGACAATGTCTTTGTGATCAAATCATATTCACGAAGATGTTGCATGATTGAACTCTTTTCTGATATATCATTTTCTGGTTTCATGGATATGATGAGGCTTTGAGCTTGGACGAATACATTTTTGAAAATCACTCTATTCGCATCACTCTATTCGTGACCTCGTTACTGCAAGTTTCTCATTCAACTTGTCCCTGTGGACACTTTCATTTGCAGTTGATTATCTTCGTACATTGTGGTTGGTATATTCTTTTTTCAAAGAAAAATCACACATTTCGTGAATATGGTGTGTCATTGATCTCTACCAGACGCACTCTCGACTTACTTCATGAAGGGCTCTTATGTCTGCATGGTTTGAAGTAGTGGTTACCAACGTTTGCTTCATTGATCACCAAGATATTATTGTGACTCCACATATAATCAATTAGGATGTTTGAGACCGAGTATGAACCAGATAAATATTTTGCATCTGAGTGACCAATCAGTTCTGACTTGGATTCCTTGGAATAGAATAAACTCATGTCTATGGTCGTTCGAAGATATTCAAGTATGTGCTTAACACCATTTCAATGTCCTTTTGTTGGGGAGGAACTGAATCTTGCCAGTAAATTTACTGTAAAACAGATATCTGGTCGAGTATTGTTAGCAAGATGCATTAGTGCCCTGATTGCATTAGGATATGGAGTTTCATCACCAAGAAGCTCCTCATCCTTCTTCTGAGATCAAAGTGAATCTTTATTTATGTCAAATGATCTCATAATCATTGGGGTACTCAATAAGTTTGATTTATCCATATAAAATCGCACCAAAACTTTTCTATGTATGTTGATTGATGGACAATTATTTCATTCGTGAAATTCTCAATCTGTAGGTCAAGACAAAAAATTTTCTTTCTAGGATGTTTTCATTTTAGATTCCCTTCTCAAACACTCAATAGGTTTTGAAATCTGCTTAAGAGTGTTAATAATGTTCAAGTCATCAACATACACAACTATTATAATAAATTCAGATCCTGACCATTTCATAAAAATGCAAGGACAATTATAGTCATTCTTTTTGTACCCTTTTCTTCCTTGATTATTTCAATCCATATAAGGATTCTTGAAGGTATATTGAAAAAGTTTCTTCCAAACTTTTATATGTTTCAGACACCTTGATTGCTTCAAGGATTTTCATATAACCTTCAATATTGTCTAGCTAGACAAGATAATTATTCATTATATGCATTCAAGTTTTCATATATTTCCGGATCAAAACAAATATCGCTGCATCCACCATAGTAGAAAATATCTCCAATAATGTCAGGATTCTTGCGACACACCTTCATGCCCCAAGGCACAAGCCGTACTTGATATCTTACGGTTATACCATCGCATAATAATTTATTTGTACCCCACTGACATTGTACCTTGATTTATGGACTATCAATCCAGAACATCACTTTTCTAAGTGAACTTGAATTATGCATTTTACTTAGCCAATCATTTATCTGTCCACACTAAATGACAGATTTGAATACAAAATCCTCGTCACAATTTATACCATTGAGCGCTACTTCATATCAAAGATACCGTCAACGGGTTATTTGAATATGGATTCCAATATGACATAACTTTCCAAAGTCTCTTCATTTGTCATCATTTTTCAGGTACCTGAACCTTTTCCAAGGTTTGATGAAGTGTTATGTTGTGGTGCTCTCTTATAGCACTTGTCTCATTATCATGACCATATTGATCATTGCTCATCTGCTTCTTCAAGGAATTTTACATTTGGAACCGATTGGTCTATTACGCTTCAGATGTATCATAGACTCTGTCCTTCAAGGACTTCTTATTGGAGCATTTGCAGCTGAATTGTGTCATAGGGTCAGTAAATTCATCTAGCAATCGATTTTCAACATTATGCAAATGAATTATCACTTGAACTTCAAGTTCACATTTTCTTTTAACGAGGATATGGATAAATCATAATTAACCTCACACATAATTTTAGCTGTCAATCATCTCTCCCCCTAATGTTGGAAAATCTACCATTCATCCCAACCTTATTTGGGAATTCATCTTTGTGCGTGGTGGAGCAATAAAAATCATAATCGCACATTCAACATTTTAGATGAAAATTATTTGGTTCCTAACCCTAAACCAATTTGATAGGGGGGCTTTGTTGGCTTGATACTTACAAGCGTTGCTACATGTTAAATAAATTCATCTCATACCAAATTTTTTTTGGGAGATTTGATCTCATAATTAATGGTTTAACTATAATTGGAGCCATACAATTTCTGCTAAACCAACCAGCATTATCAGTATAATTTCATAGTTTAGAACTCTACTCTTAATTTAACAATTCGAGCAAACAAACTTACAAACACCATTTTGTAAGTTGACAACAAAGCACATATAACCATCACATAGATGCATCTATCATATAGTTGCAAACGATCCACATGGCAGGTGAATGGACCCATATTCACATTTTTATATGTTCCAAATAATTTCAGGGAATACAATCCCAACGTTAGCTGGTACAATGATAATTTTGTTATGAGAATAAGCAACACAACAAAATTCTTGAAGAATATTTTATTTCTTCAGTATATAACGATGTGAATTCTCAATTATTTTTGCATCATATTTTAATTGGAATGGCCAACCGGTCACGCCAACTGATCTTTATTCCAGTACACTTATAATTTACTTTTGCATATGATTCATCAGCATGTCCATGTTTGTGCGCAACAAACAAGAGGAAAAAATGGGTATTCTTTTACATAAATATTTATAACCCACTTCGGTTGTCGTAATCTGAAGATATTAAATCTTTTCACTATTTATAGTCTCAATATTTCTTTCAATTCATCTATAACTTAAAAAGTTTCTTTTGAGACTTACTACAACCCCAATATTATTCCTCACAACTCGTTAGAGCTTACAATTACTTTTGTGTACTATCACATATTCCAAGACACCATCCGTATGGTGAGCATCTACTTCAAGGAGGAAATTATATTATTATTACCATGGTCAAAATGATTACAAGCAAGACATGTGTCTTGCTTAACTTTTGTCGTACCATAGGTATACAATCAATGACAGATTTTCCAACAATAATATTATTTTGATCATGACCACAACTTTTATAGGCAAGAATTACTTCTTTCTTCTGCCCTTTCGATAGTTCACAATAAACATACCATAATATTTATGACGTACAAACGTACAATATTATTGGCCATTTCTACCAAATAAAATTTATTTATTTCTCTCAAACCACCCGTAGAGGTGAGTTGTGGCATATTTCCAACCATACATTAATATGTTCTTATTCATATTTTTTTCCTTCATATTTTGACCCATTCACTTACAAGAATTGGCAAACATTCACAATGCTTATCACAAGTCACAATCTCTTTAAGGAATGGACTAATCATTTGTATGTGCTTCATAAATTTGCAATGTAAGCTCATTGTCTTGCCCTTAAATTTAATCATTTTTGCATGACACACCTCAACATCACTTTGAAAGGTCAGGTGTACCCCCACTTCATCTTCCTTTCTTTTGATAGAGGTTTTACAAATTTATCATATTATTAGAATGCACAACAATTTCGTGTCCAATGACTTTTTATACCTTTTGATGATAAAAATTACCTTCACATTTTGAAGGAATATTTGGAGAACTCACAATGTTCTTAATTTAACCACAATGATGAGTATTATAATTTTCTTTTTTCTCATGCCCATATTCATTTGTACAACCACAATAATCATTGTTATCTTTCAAACGTATCATGCTACCACATTCACATAATAGAATGGAGCAAATCAATTGGGTGAAATTCATGACTTGTCATAAAAAAAAAATACAACTAGTTTGTCATAGTCATCATTATGGTCCATTAGAACTTAAATCCAACGTCTTATCCATATAAAGTTGTCTTAGGTCATAAATTGATCGGACATGAACCCACTGTATTATCATCATGGTGCATCAAACTTTAAATTGATGTTTTACCCTCTTTGTGCGATAGAACTTGAATGTACCGTCTTACCCTCAAACACTTTTCATTATGGTGCATCAAGACTTTAACCTGATGTCTTATCCTTTTGGTGTGATAGACCTTAAATCTATCATCTTACCCTCAATCAATTATATAGTTGGTCAAGTGCAATGTACTCATCCCAGAGCCTCTTTGCTCTCAACAAATATCAATTGAATCTTCAATTTATATAATTTCCTGCACCACCTCAATGATACAATTAGTGCAACTAAATTTGGAAATTTTAATCTTTAAAAAGAGAATTTATTTATTCAAATATATATACAGACAAAATTAGTCAAACCATATCACCTTATTCAGAGGAACCAAATATTCATATTACTACTTCTCCAATACTTAGTACAACCGACAAATCATAATTAAATGTAAGCAATACTTTCTAAAGCTTACATATGATTAGTTGATTTAGTCAACTCCAATTCGGGATTATAGAAGAATGATGATAAACAATTTGGATGCAACTTGGAACAAGCCAACTGTGTCGTTGAGTGTATCAACTTTATCGTCTCTTCCTTTCTTTATTTAATGAAAATTTTGGGAAGGGATAAGTATACAAACTCTTCTAGCTATATTTCTATCTAGCATCATAATATTAATATAGAGAATCGTGCTGATAACGTGTTATAAAATTAAGATTAAAGCAATATAAGTATAAAGAGAAGAAGACAAGGGAAGTAGATGTAGGAGAAGACTTTTCTTCTTATTCAAGTGTGTATTCCAAATGGTGAGTGATATCTCTATTCATAGTGTTGAGCTATCAAGAATCATAATATTGATATAGAGACTTGTGTTGATAACATGTTATAAAATCAAGATTAAAGCAATATAAGTATAAAGAGAAGAAGACAAGGGAAGTAGATGTAGGAGAAGACTTTTCTTCTTATTCAAGTGTGTATTCCAAATGGTGAGTGATATCTCTATTTATCTTCAAGATTAAAAAATCTATAGGCTGTACTATTTGAACCATAACCAAGAAAAGCACAAGTAGTAACTTTCTTACCCAACTTTGTAATCTTGGGATCCATTAGTCTCACAAAGGCTAGACAACCCCAAACTCTTAGATATCCCAAACTTGGCTTGTGACATTTCCACAATTCAAAAGGTGTCAATTAAGAATTTTTATGAGGCACATGATTCAACACAAAACACACAGTCAAAATAGCTTCACCCTATAAATTTAAAGGTGCATATGACTCAATAAGCTTGACATTAGTCAATTCAACCAAAATTCTATTTTTCCTTTCCGCTACTCCATTAGATGAAGGAGAATAAGGAGGAGTAATTTCATGAATTTTTTCCAATGATCTAACAAAAGAATTAAACTCATTTGACTCATATTCACGGCCTCTATCACTTTTAGTTCGTTTTATTTTTCTTCCAAACTGATTTTCAACTTCATGGAGATAAGTTTTAAAATTTTCATAACTGTCACTTTTAATTTTCATCAAGTAAACATACGTAAACTTAGAAAAATCATCAATGAAAGTGATAAAATATCTATTACCTCCACGATTTAAAATTCCACCAAGTTCACAAATATCAGTATGAACTAATTCTAACAAATCAATTTTTTACAACTTGAAATTGAGGTCTTTTAGTGATTTTGGCTTTACTTCAAGCCTCACACTTTTCAAAATTCTTTTAACCATTGGGATTAATCCTAAACTACTCATGATTCCAACATAACGATCATTAATATGACACAAACGAGCATGCCAAAAATTGGTAGAAGAAAGCATATAAACATAAGTAGTAGCTTTATTCATTTCAACATTCAGTTTGAACATCCCATCATAAGCATACCTCCTTTCCTAAAAAAATATCGTTTTTCACAATTACATATTGATCTGATTCAATAATTTGTTTAAAGCCTGCTTTGTTAAGAAGTAAACTCGACATCAAATTTTTTCTCATGAAAGGAGTATAAAGTATATCTTTCAGAGTTAAAACCCTTCAAGAAGTAAAACACAATCCGACATCTCTCGTTCCAAGCACTTGAGTTGTGTGAGAATCACCAAGCATGATGGTTTTGGGCTCCTCAAAATGAGTATATTTTTTAAACAAGTCTTTGTCATAATAGACATAACGGTTTGCACTAGAATCAGTCCACCATCCATCAAGACTCTCAACCATATTTATGTCGGTAATCATCGCCTCAAAAGGTTCTTCGGTAACATTTGCCTGTGGATTAGGACCATGTTTCGAGAATCGAGCAATATGCCCACTCTTGCCACAAACAAAGCACGGTCCCTTATCTTGAACTTGTTGCTTTTGTGCTTGGTTATTTTCACCATTAGTTTTCTTAGGAGGTCTACCATTATTTTTCTTGAATTTTTCTCCTTAGGCTTCAAAGAAGTATTTGTGTGAGTTTCAGGAGTAGCATTATTTTAAGTAGTTAAATTTACCTTCGTTCTGATGTTGCTCTCTTCTGTTTGTAAAAGTGCATCTTGGCCCCTTGCCTCTTCTTCCATGCGGATTTTAATTATCGGGGTTTCAAGAGAGGTTTTCTTTTGTTTGTGGCGCATAGTTTTTTTAAATTCCTTCCAAGAAGGTGGAAGTTTATCTACTATACCACAAACAATAAGGTTGTCTCCAATTTTTACCTCCTCAGACCTAAATTCTCCAACAATCATTATAAAATCTTGAGCTTGGTCTACCACTGATTTGTTGTCCACCATTTGGAAACGAAAAACTCTACTTGCCGCATATTTTTTCTCTCCAGCCTCTGCGGTATCATACTTACTCTGCAATGCTTTCCAAATTTTCTTTGCACTAGAGTAAGTTCTATCATAATAATCATAAAAATTATCAGACAAATAATTAAGAATATAATACCGACACTTATAGGAATCACAATCGTACTTTTCCATTTTCTCTAGATGAGAAATAGTTTCATCATCATTCATAGAGGTGGTGTCAACTTTATTAGGATTCTTTTCAGTTAACACATAAGAAACATTGAGAAGACTTAAGTAGAAAATTAATTTACCCTTCCATCTCTTGAAATGGTTACCATTGAACCGAAAAGGCTTGTTAAGATCTCCCATCTTGACATCCGCGGTTTTTTCAATTGTAGTCATTTTGAATCTCCATAAAATTGTTAGTGAAAAATTACAAAATTACAAAGTTACAAGATTACAATTGAAAGAAAATGAAGAAATAAAAATCTCTTCAGGCTGAGGCGCGGATATCTCGCTGTCTTTAAGGAGATTCAAGCACACTGCAACAAATGTTTTTCACCGATTCAACAGTAGTCCTTCTTGACTTGTCCACTCCAGGATACAACAGCCTAATCACAAAAGTGTAACTCAACAACTATGGACAAGAGTTGAGTCCAAAGCTCCACAAAAAGAACACCTCCCTTCATCTAATAAAAACTCACTTTTTTTTTTACTAATTTTTTTCACTATATATTTTTCTAGTGTCTTAAACCAAATGAAGACCACCACTATTTATAGTAGAAGAAGTCTTCCTAGAAATGATTAAGAAGATAATGGGGTAGTAAATAGTGATGATAAATGGCTTAGAGGTTACATATGGTACATAGGTTACAAAGAACAATGGAGGAATAAAGAGTGAGATAATGGAGATTGAATGGTGGAGAAATGATGGCCACTAACGGCTAAAACATGCTGCCAGAAAAAGAGCAGTAGCATATATGCACTAAGCAAGAAGTAACATATACGCACTATCTCTAGGAGTCATATGCAGCAATTAATATTCTCATTAACATTAACACATGATGAGAAGTCAACCAACGACAACATTTTAGAATATTAAAATTTCACTCACACTAACACCAGAGAAAAGTACAATTTAGGAAAATACTATTGTTGGGATGGAGGATGACTTCAAAACCATACTTGAACACCTCACTGCCCAAACAGACGATTTAACTGTCATACCAATTTTTGGTATGTGCAGTACAGGTAAGACAACTCTTGTAAAAAAAGTTTATGATGATTCATATATTCGTTCTCAATTTGACATGCATGGGTCACTATCTTCGAAGAATACAATGAGAGACAAATGCTTCTTGAAGTTGTCTCTACAATTACAAGAAGAAATCAAGAAATGAGTGATGATCAACAAATGAAGATTGTGTAAAGAGTACTGAGGCATGGGACCATATACAAAGAATATTTCCAAATGATGATAATAGAAGTCGAATTCTATTAACCACTCGACTCTTGTATGTTGTTGATTATGTCAGTTGTCCTGATTTTCCACCTCATAGAAAGTCTTTTATAATTCTTGATGAAAGTTTGAACTTCACCAAAAAATTATTCAAAAAAAGATTTGTTTCCTTCTCTACTTGTAGAACTACGGAAGCATATTGTACTACAATGTCGAAGATTACCTCTCTCGATTGTTGTCGTTGCTGGACTTATTTGTCAAATGGACCCAACACATGATAATTGGAATAATGTTGAGGAAAATCTGAACTGATTCTTTGGTACTGTATCCGTAGAGTTTCAATCAATTCTTTCTTTGGAGGTTTTCCTAAAGATAAAAGAGATTAATGTTTCCAAGTTGATTAGAAACAATAAAAGGTTAGAAGTGCTGGCATAGGAGTATCTAGAAGAGTTAACTAATAGAAGTTTAATTTTGGATTGTACACGAAGGACTAATGGAAGGATAAGAACGTGAAAATTCATGATCTTCTTCGCCAACTATGCCTAAGTAAATCTATATATGATCAACGGCGAGTGATCCTTCTATCTACACTTGAAAAGAAACATGATTATTGTATGCGACATAGCAATGGTATAATCCGCACCTTTATTTCAATGCAAGTAGATATTCCAAAACAGATGTTTTACAGTTGAAGTTGCTTAAGGTATTGGACGTATTTTCAATTGAATATTATTTCTCTTGTGTAATACCTCAACTTGTACATTTGAGATATGTTTCTGGAAGAATTGAATAACTTTGCTAATATATATATATATATATATATNATTAGCTCTCCTATATTCTCTTTGTTTCTCGATAAATTTCTTGACCCTATTGTCTCTTAACATACAACAAAATAAAGCAAAATTCCCGATGTTCCAGTCTTCATCTTGTGCCTTACTGCCATATGTAATATTTTTTTTTTTAGATTTTAGGTGGTGTTTTGAACAAACTCTTTTTCATCAGATGATTTCACTAGACTTAAGAAAGGTCGTGGCAAAACTAGAGGGAAAGGTCTTGAAAAAATGAAGAAGACTTTGGTACGGAAGATGAAAATAGAAATTCCACTAGGAAAAGGAAGGCAAACTAAACTAGATCAATCAACAAAACTATCCAATAAGTTAGGGATAATTGCCCGAAATTTTCTATTGCTTACAAACAAGTGGAAGGAACTCAGAAGAGAGGACAGAGATACAACACTAATTACATGTCACTTAAGGATTTTGTACTCTAGTAAATTTATTACATGGTAGTGATTATACTAAGGCCTTTTCGGATACTTCTATTACTCATCCATCTGTTTTTTTGGCAAACTCTTCGATTATATCTATCTCTGTTGATATCTAGTAGTGGTTCACCATTGATCTCTTTCTCTTTATTCTGTGAGATTCATATTTTCTTTTAACTTTAAAAGAATAAGAATCTTATTACCAATAGTTAATAAACTAGAAAACAAACAACTAGTACATCAGCTCAACTAATTGCTACTAAAACAACAACTAGGGGCATACATTCATCTGTTCAAGCTTCCTTCCTAAAGTATTTCTTAGGGATCCTCTAAAGAAGATGGAAACTTGTGGTAAGTATTTTCAACCATTAATAACTAGAAAACAAACAACTAGTACATCAGCTTAACTCATTGCTACGAAAGCAACAACTAGGGGCATATTGATTGCTACTAAAACAAACAACTAGTACATCAGCTCAACTAATTACTAGTAAAACAACAACCAGGGGTATAAATTCATCTCTTCAAGCTTCCTTCCTAAAATATTTCTCAGGGATCCTCTAAAGATGATAGAAACTTGTGGATTAGTATTTTCAACATGAATGTAAGATTATGCTACCAGGGACATTTTGTAAACTACTACAACAAACTTTTGGCTTTAGCTTGTTCCTACTCCAACTTTTCAGCCCATTTAAATGCTTTTCTAGTTACTCATTGTTAGTGTAAAATTTTACTACATATGGATCTAGAGTACTAACATATGAACTGTAATTATTATTATCTTTACATAAAGTAGGAGATCGTATAAATGATATCAGGAAGATGCTTGTAAATCAGTAGTTTCTACAGAAGATGGAAATTTGTGGATCGGTATTTTCAACCTAGATCACAAATTTATTCATCTTAATTGTAATATTTTAAGCTTATGCTGCCAAGGACATTCTGTAAACTACATCAGCAGAGCTTTTGCCTTTAGCTTGTGCCTACTCCAACTGTTCATCCCATTTAAATGCTTTTTAGGTACTACTTGTTAGTGTAAAAGCTTACTCCATATGACTCTAGAATACTCACATATGAACTGTAATTATTATTATTTTTTGATAAAGTAAGAGATCATATAAATGATATCAAGAAGATGCTTGTGGATCAGTAGTTTCTAAAGAAGATAGAAACTTGTGGATCAATATTTTTAGCCTGGATCACAAATTTATTCATCTCAATCAAAATATTATAAGCTTATGCTGCCAAGGACATTCTGTAAACTAAAGTAGTAGAGCTTTTGCTTTTAGCTTGTGCCTACTTCAACTCTGCAGCCCATTTAAATGTTTTTTCTAGGTTCTCCTTGTTAGTGTAAAAGCTTACTCCATATGGATCTAGAGTACTCACATATGAACTACAATTATTATTACTTTTTAAGAGATTGGCTAAATGGTATCAAGAAGATGCAGCTTAGATAGTTGAAAAAAATAGTGAGATTGAAGTTAATTATGATGCTAGGAGTTGTGATGGTTGTTATTTTAATATAACAAGGATTTTGATCATTTTTTTGTGTCTTCAAAACTTATTTGATTTTTTAGGAGAGGTTTGAGATTAATTTGGATGAGCATTACGTGAAAGATAGTTGCGAGGATATCCTGAAAAATAGAAACAGACAGTGGCGTTACAAGTTAACACAACTATTTGAAAGTGCACACTCCGAGGAAGAAGCTCGTAGAATTGAAATGCCAGAGTTGACCCCCGAAAATTGGAATAGGCTTTGTGACATGTGGATCAATCCACATCGTAAGGTAATTTAGATTCATTTTATTGTCTTTGTTATTAATGCTACAATATTTATATTTTTTTTGTAGAAACGATGCGACATAAACAAGGCCAATAGAACTAAGCTTAAGTCTAATATTTCATGGGGTCAAAAGAGTTTGTAGCGGCTCGTGCTGAAATGGTAAGTTATACCCTTTTTATTCTTTTAACTAATAAAAATTTAGTACTATTTCAATTATTTTCTTATTATACTGGGTGGGACTAAACCTGAAGGAGTAGAGCCTGATAGAATCGAGTTTTACAAGCATACTCATTACACGAGTGAAAAAGGATGGTCTTCTCTAGAGGCTTAGACTCATTATGTAAGAAAATTAATATTTATACTTCATATACCCATTGCTTTTGTCTGATTAATATTCTTCTGAATTTGTTCCTTCTCATTTAAATAGTATTCATATTTTTATGTAGAACAACATGATTGATTTGAAAGACATATATACTTCGGGAGAGCCTTCCATGACTATTGATGAAATTGTGGATACTGTTCTTCGTACAAAGTCGAGATATATAAAAGGCCTCGGTTATGGTCGAAAACCTAATACTACAAGAGCTACACAAAGGAGAATGGCAGAGTTAGAATACTCTCTCAAAAAGGCGAAACAAGAAGCTGCTAGTGCCCAACATGACTTACAGAATGATTAAATGCAACTGAAACTGAGGAAGAAAACCAACAGTCTTGGATACTAGACCAGCAATCTCAGATTCAAGACCAACAGCAACAAGTAAAAGCATTAAATTCTTAGTTGGACACTGTAGTAGCACGCCAAGAAGACATGTTTAGGAAGATACAACTCTTTGCTCGCTCATTGCCATCAAGGTTAGAAGAATGCAAACTTATATGATATTTTCTATTTGATTTTTTTGATAATTATATAAATATGTAACATTTAGTATCTAACTTTGCATATAATATTTTATGATGCAGTGATCCATCAGAAGGCTGACTTAAGGTGTATTTCTATTTTTTATTTTGCTAACTGAAACTTCATGTTTAATAAGTTGTAGTCTATACAAATTCATTATTTCATGATGTACAAGTTAATACCTTACCTAAAACAGATCAATATTAAACATGCCCAATACTTTAAATTTCAGCTGCTTCTAATATTACTGGAAAAAGTGTAGAAAATGATATAATACATTATAGAGGGAAGCATTGCTAGTAGCTAGAGATTAAGAGGAGATTTCCTTCTTATTACAAAATTTTGTAGCTTTTAAGACCATGTGAGTAGGATATAAACATTATAGCATTACAATTGTTATCCTTATCAATCTCTTACTCCTTGCTGCTGGTGTAACTGTTCATTGAGTGATGGTTTGATATGCCTTTTCTTAATTTTTGATAACAAAATTTGGTAATATCAGGCAACTAGTTTGATAGGTATTCAAGAAAATGAAGTTTGACATAAAGTGGGGGTGTCTCAGTATGTATATGATGTAGTAGTTGTAAACAACTCATATTAGGACAACCAATTCCTTGAAACCAAATACTGCAAGTGTCACAATGGTCCCTTATTTTCAAGCCCCTTTGCAGCTTTGGTCTAACTATATTAGATCATTTAACTAGGAAAAACTTGTGGGCATTGCAGTTACCCTCCAAAGGAAGGTCCTGGAAATTGTTGTTAGATTTCTTAGTAGTAAAAATATTCATGTTTAAACTTTAGAGATCTCTTATTATGCATGATAGTATTCATTAATCTCTTAATTAGAATGTTGTTATTGTTAAAGTTTATATTACTCCTTAGAGTTGTCTTGGAAGTGTGTTACTTTGTAAAGGTAAAGTTAATTAGTACATTACTAGATGATGTGGTAGTCAACAACTTGAGGAGAGTAGGAGATCAAAAGAAATATAATGTCTATCTTTTTTTTTTGTTAACCATCTAAACTTTACCATTACTAAAACGAAAACATACACCTAAAGAGCCCTTGAGCACAACAACTGCATCACAAGCCTTCAACAAGACACAAAACTAGTTACACTTTCAGCCTTTGTAGAAAAACACTACATCTGCAAGCTCTCTTTGATGAACTAAGTATCTCTATTCTATGTAAAATCTCCCTCTTAATTTTTGTGTGTATCTCAACTATTTGTATATGTACTTTGAAAAAAATTCAATTTTGGGCTCTCCGAGTATGGTAGATCATTGCCCCGCAACTCAAGCCTATCACTTTTTTCTGAAACTTCTTCTGTTTCTTCCTTTTAATATTCTGCATTACTTCCTTCACCTCCCCTAGTAGTAAAGGCAAGCATGTCCATTGTTCAATACCCCTTTGACCTCAGTGATCCATGGGCATTCACTAAACAAGTGTTTGACTGTCTCCAGCTTCTGAGCATCACATAAATAACAATTAACTTCCTCCACTGAGATGTTCATCTTCATCAGCCTTTTCTTAGTTAGCAGTCTATCTTGGACAGCTAACCATAGAATAAATCTATGTTTAGGTTGAGCCACTGCACTCCAAATGAATTCAGAAATATGTGAACTGTGGTGGTGCCCTCTAATATCAATATAGCTCATTGTGATTGAGTATTCACTTCCCTTATTCAGCCTGTACCTATCTTGCATATGCCAACATCGCATTTTTTCTTTCTTGGTGTGAATCTTCCACCAATACCAGCTGTTATCTACATAAGCTTTCTGGTTATGCATGATAGAAGGTGATTCTTTTTATTGTTGAATTTTAAGTAGTTATAATCAGATTTACTTAGTAACTTAACTGAGCAAGAGATTAACTAATGAGTTTAGTAGCTTAAATACTTCATATAGTTTGTAAATGAGGTTGGGTCTTAGTCTTAGACTAAAATAGGAAATTTTATTGAAGCAAATTCTTTGTAGGAACATATATAGGGTTGAGTAACTTGGTACAAAGAAGTGCAAAAACAAATTGATTGCTTATATCATAATAGAACTACTGTGCTTGGTAAGTAGGATAAACCATGAGGAGAAAGCCTCACTTGCACTGATTATTAACTAAAACAAAATGAAGTCCATTTGGATAAACTAATGAATCAAAAGTAAACATCAACCCCCACCCCACGAACATAAATCCCATTATTATTATTACTTATTATAGTTTACAATCAATCATATTGGTCATAGCAGAAAAGTAGTTGTCGTATCTGAAAATGAGACTGAATAGAACTCTCCCAGATGGAAGAAATTGAATGTTAATACCAGGGACCATCTATCCAATAATCTTATAAAACTGCGCATTACAACATATGAAAGACAAATTGTGTTGTATATTTTGCTTTTAAACTTAGCATAAATACTTTAAATTTAATCTTAATTTTGTTTTATTTTCTTTTTTCATAGGTATAAAAGGGGAGAATTGAATTAAAATCGATTGCAAGCTATGTGTCACCACATTATTGCTACTTTGGAAGGAACTTTTAATTATTTGTCTAAGTTTAGGAGTAATATTTAGTATATTTCAGTTAGGTTTTCTTGTTATTGGACATATGTTACTTTTACTTAAGGAGTTTATAATGAAATATTATCTCAATATAATTTTAGTTGTTTTTAATTATATGATCGTGGCTGAATTTTATTATTATCTACCATGTTTTATTGTTTAATTTTTAATTTATGCAACTCTAATTTAATAAATATTACCAATACAAAATAATTAAATGTCATTATTTATTCTAATTAGTGACAAAATATTTTATCATCAAAATTAATTTTTAGTAACGACTATATTGAACTTTTCAAGACAAATATTTTCGTCATGAAATAAATTAGTTCATTACAAGTTGACTAAATTTAGTGACCAAAAATGTATTGTCCTAGTACCTCTTTTTTATTGAATACAAATTATTTTTTTATTTTGTGACTATTGTAATTGTCACTAATCGTGATAATTTATAATGACAATATATATTGTTAGAAAAAATAATACTTTTCGTGACAAAATAATAGATTTAACCACAAAATTATTAAGTTTATTTTTTATAGCAATAAATTTGTCCCTAATTTATACATTTAAGGACAAAATATTTTTTTGTATATAAAAAGTAGTCATTAGTGACGAAACTACATTTCTTCAACTATGAAATACATATAACTTTAGAGACAATTAATGTCGTCACTAATTGAACTAAATAAATTCATGACGACATAATTTTGTTGATAGTAATAACATTTTTAGTGACAAAACATAATATTAACTAAAAAAAAAATTATACTTTTTATGACAAATAAATTTGTCACAAATATTAATGCATTTGGAGATGATTATTTTTTTTTTGTAGTTAATATAATACTTTTAGTGACAAAGCACTAAATCATATTTGTATACTTTTAGCGACACACGTTTAGTGATGACTGAACGACGAAATGTTTTCATCACACAAGATTTTAAGTGACGAAAATTGATTTATAAATGACGAAATTATTCATCCCTGATAATCAAATTTGTTGTAGTGAAACATAATTCGAAAGTGAAAAACTAGTAGAAATGAAACTCAAAGTGAAACTCCCGTCCTCGAATCATGAGGACTCACCACAAGCAAGGAGAATAGTCGAATCCAAGCTTGAACCAAATGATAACCACCTTAAGAATCGGACCCTACACTTGGGAAATGTAGGAAAATATGGGTCAGTACAAAAATGCACTATGATAGTCATGCATAAAAACCTTGAAAACATGCTAAAAGGGACATTTTAGTTGAATGCATGCCATTTGCTAAGTTAACCCATTATTTTGAAGATAGTGTAAAAACACAAGTCATAAGCATAAGAGACATCATAATATGACATGGGCTATAAGATGGTAGGAAATAGTCATAACGAGTGAGCATAAGAGATATCATCATAGACCTAGGCATAATCAATGCAATTTAGTTCAACATAACATAAGAGAAACATTTCTTGATCCACCTCAAGGCAAGCTTGTGCAATGCATGGATAAGATCCAATAATCCCACCCATGCTAAGCAAGTCAGTTTAGGTCCTCATTAATGTTCACCATCTTTTGATCTCATTCTTAGATTATTTCTCATAGACAAGGGAACATTAACCTTTAGTCAATCATATCAAGGAAAATAACTCATGGCAACAATCCAAGTTAAACATACATCATTACAAGTAGTCTTCATATCAAATGCACTAGCCATGTAGTGATAAGCTTACTCATTACATAAATCATCATAACATAAGAGGACCACACCATAACTACCCTCAAAGCACACTTGTGCAATGCATGAATTGTTAGGGTATATACTATTAATCATGTGTTTAAAAATAGTATTCTAATAATTTTCAAGATTAAATATCTTAGTGGGAGATTGTTAGGGTATATACTATTAACCATGCATTTAGATATAGTACATTATAACAATCATGATAGTTAAAAGTCTAAGTGGGAGATTGTTGGGATATATACTATTAACCACGTGTTTAGATATAGTATTTATTATAGAATAATTATTTTTGTTTATATAGATCAGATATTCGTTTATGGTACTTGTTTACTTACTTATATAGTAGATGATTTAGCGTATAGAGTTTAATATTATACACAGAGGATTAAATCATCAGTTCTTGTAAGTATAATTTTTTTTTTGTTCACAATCTAAGATGGAAATTGGACATGCCATCAGGACGATTATAGCACAAGATTATATGTAGTTTATCTTAATTATGGGAATGGTATAGTTCCAACTTCTTGTGCTAGTGCATTCTGTATGTATTGAACGGGACCGAGTAGAGATAGTTGCTTTAGACTGACTGACAAAAGCATATTCTCTAAACTATTAAATGTACTTATATTCTTAATCCTGGTATAACTATTATGATTTGTATATGTTAATCATCGTTTTGATTTATTAAACCGTGAGATTCTAAGATGGGTCAATATTCCTAGTAGATTGGATAATGATAATATATATTGGTGAAATAATAAGTTAGTTGATGGAATCCATGTCTCGGTATAGTGATAGATGATATGCCTTTTTGAGAAGCTTAAAAGTTTTCATCGTGTCAAACCTTGCAAGTGGATTTAAGAATCCGACACATGAAATAAGTTAAGCAATGCTCTAAAGGAAATTGATCACTGAATTAAGTTCGTCAGTAATTTAATTTATTGATTAGTATCTTTATTCTTAACATGGGGAATTTCGAAATATAAATAGAGGAGTACAATTACGAATTTCTAGTGGAATGATTTGTAATTTATTATGGTAAGAATAATTCAAATTAATTATTTGGAATTATTTTCTAATAGGAAGCCTCAGTACTTAATTCTGTGGTCCCTACCGTGCCCATATTTATCTAGAACTCAGAATTTATTGTAAAGGGGATAAGGAGAAGTATGTGTCTTTCTCTATTCTAAGGAAAGGGAGAAGTATGTATCTTTCTATGTTCTAAGGCAAGGGAGAAGTATATCACTTTTTTTATTCTAAGGAAAGGAAGAAGGACATGACTTTTTTCTTTTCTAAGGAAAGGGAGATGTACATGACTTTCTATTCTAAGGAAATACATGGTATTTCTTTCACTTGGACTAAGAAGAAATCTCTATAAATAGGGATTCTTCTAACCCTTGAAAAATAATTTTTTCCATAAAATACTTGTCCACCCAAGTATATAGAGGGTTCAGAACTGAACTTGGGATCATTGTAGAAGACCGTAGAACTGTGGTCTAGTTTGTGCACTAGCTTATGAATTTGCTTGAAGTTTCTAGCTTGTCAACTAGCTTGTGGATTCACTTGAAGGTATCGGCTCACGCTTCAAGAGGTAATTCTGAAATTAAATTCAGAAAGTTTATATGCCCTAACATGATTGTACTTGTTCTAGTATAAACAATGTGTTGTCTATTATTCATGTAAGTAGTATCATTTTGGTATGCTTCCGCTATGCATATAGTGTTCCAACAATTGGTATCAGAGCCATACTTACATCTTTATAGATAACATAAAATATATGTATGTGCAATTGTATGTATAATTCTTGGTTGGTAAATATATTTTTATCGCAAAAAAAAATGAATCAGGTGAAACTTTAAGGTTTTTGATTCGCTAAAGTACATACGCTTTTAAATTTTAAGATGATCAAGAGGGCAAAATGTGTTGGCGACAATTTTTCACTTTCACGTGGGAATGGATAGCAATAGTAAACATTTGTCCTAATGATTATTTCAAGTCCTTTATTTTTTAAATTAATGGAACCCAAATTGAAAACTTTTCATCAGTTAAAAGAAAAGTTAAATTTCAATGGATTTGTTTTATATGAAAATACGAACTTCTGCACATGTGATTGATTGATTTTTTTTTTCAGCCGCTAGTTGCAATTTTTTTTTGGTTTGTTTCTTATTAATCCATCAAATTTGCAAAGCTTGACAAGAAAGGGAATCATAGAGGTTGTTGATGAACAAATTATCATTGAACTGATTGTGAAGTTTTTTTTTCAGCTTAATAAATTTTGTTCTTGACTAATTGTTGACTCCAAACCTTGTTAAGTGGTGGTGGTAGTCACTCTTCAGGTCAATTGAATTTATTTTCTTTTTTTTTGTTCAATAATTATTTGAGCATGTTATTCATTACATATATATCAATTTGTATAAGTTAAGAATTTTTTGGTTAAAAAATAGTTATCACTTAAGCGATTTATTTATTTGAAATGTTGAAAATTCTTTAGACTTTATACATGTGATAATATATTTTGTAATAGATGAATTGAGAATTATGATTAATAAATAGGATTCACTAAAATGATCTATGCATTTGAGTCATTAGAACATCCTCAATTCATCAAGTATAAATTATTCTAAGTGAATATTAGTGGTAAATATTTATTTATGTAAATGTTGATTTACCTTAAAATACTAGTAATGCTTAATTAATTTATGAGAAGAGATATCGAGGTTTTCAGTCAAAAGAGAGAAACATCATATCTTGGATTCTCAAGTGTATTAATTTACAGAATAATTTATTATAAGAAGGTATTGAGTTCCTCAGCCAAAGGAATGACAAAACATATGTTTCATGCTCATGAGATAATTATAAAAAGAGAATGAAAATCTGAATCATGTTGTTTTAATTTTTAACTATGGTCTAAAATGACTGTTTTTCAAATTTGGTCATATTTTAGGTGGTCATGAATTTTCTGATCTCTGATTGACTTGCAATTTGATGGTTCCATCGAAAATTATTTAGATGGGTTTTAGGTAGTTTGTCAGATTAAAATTTGATCTGAATATGATAAAGTCATATTGATTTAATTCCTAAAGATACTTAAACCACTTGAATTTGAATTTGGTCATAGCTTTGAAAATATTTTTTATAGACTCCAATTGACCTGAAATTTGGTAAGTTCATTGGTGATGGACTAGTAAGAAATACTCATTGCTATGTGGTTATAGTTTTGAGGCCCTTAAAATGGTTTTTAAGTCACTCGTTGGAATTAAAATGTGATAATATAATCCTTTATATCAATTTTATTTATGTTAAATGTGGTACATGATTACACATGATGAGTTAACATGAATTGATATATGATAATGATATGGATCTGATTATTTTTCTTAAATCATTTCAATCTGAATTTGATCATAACTTTGGAGATTAATATTATTTTTAAACTCTAATTGATCTGAAATTCAGTAGGTTCATCAGAAACAGTCAAATTAAAAATATTCATAGTTATGAAGTGATTTGGCAATTTGAGGTCATTTAGATGAAGTTATTTTTTTATATATATTTTTGTATCTTGAAAATTAATTTAAATGAAAATTACTCGACTATGATACAGAGGTGATAAAGTTTGTTCTCTATGGTCTTCATGACTAAATTTTAGTGAAGTATTCAGTTCATGTGTTGGCTTAGACCTTCTTCCATAACAGATGAAATTAATACAAGTCATTAAAATTTAATTTCTAATTTTGACTATCTGTATTGACTCTCCTAAACTGAGTAATATTTGATTGGATCAATGGATCTACAGATAATGATATTCACTTGACTTAAAATAACATATACTCTACATCTGAGTTAGCTTTTGTTCTAAATTTGTTGAAGTGAATATCTAACACCACATATGTATGTTGCATGAGTAGTCATTTCTTCATCAAAATTTATTGTTCAAGATGCATTGATATCTATGAGGTGTGTTTTTGAATTTTAATATTCACTGTATACATAAACATGCTTTTCTTTTGGAATTTTAGAATTTCGTTTTTTATTCTTAGTTCGTGTATCTATTTCACAAAATGATGATATATGATAAGGAATTACTGAGCGGCAAAATCTTAAATTCTACTTTGGCCAAACAACGTTTTTAACCAAATTGATCATAGTTTTGGAATTCGAAAAAAAAAGAACTCTGATTGATCTAGAATTTGGTAGATTCATAAGAACGACCTAGTAAGAAACTAATTTTTTTGGATCGTTATATGAGTTTTTGGTCATATTTGATTAAATAGTAGTGAAGTATTAATTTTATGTGTTGGCTTAGACCTTCCTCCCTATCGGATGAAATTGACATAAGTCACTATATATTTAATCGTCTAGTTTTTATAATTTGTATTAACTCTCCTAAACTGAGTAATATAGGATTGGATCAATGTAACTAGAGGATTTTCACTTGACTTAAACTATCAGTAGACTCTCCATCTGAGTTAGGTCTATATAAGTTTATGGAATGAATAATCAATCATTGTACATGTGTAATGCATGAGTAGTTTCCAATCCCATCGATTGGCTATTCGAGATGCATGGATATATATGTATAAATGAGCCCTAAATTTTGTTATTTATGATTATTCGAAATATTATGATCTATTTAAAGTATTATATCTCATATTCTCAATAGACTTTCCACACCCACTTAGTACTACTTCATTTTTTCGTTTGGTAGAGATAAAGATATTAATTCAAAGAATGCATTGTACATGTACCTTATGTTAGAAGGAATTATTTTCAGTTTCTAACTAGATAAGAGATTAGTATTTAATATTTTTGGTTGTAACTCTCCTATCATTGAGTTTGATGAATATTTTATTTCTTGTGGTATATTGATGCGTGATTCTTTTATTAGTATTATTTCTCATGAATTGAATTATATTAATCTGTCTCATAAGGAAAAATATATTTTAAATTGAATGAAACTTATTTGTACGTTAGTGTCTAAGTCATTTATTCTGAATAGAATTTCGAGGTTGGTTAATGGATGAACATAACGGTTCATTGAAAGTGCAGTCACTACTAACATATGAGTCTTGTTTAGAAGGAAAAATGACTAAGAGACCTTTCCTCTTAGAAAAGGAAAAAGAGGTAGTGATAAGTTATAATTAATCTATTCTGATTTGTGTAATAAATGAGCATTTGGGCAAGCGGTGAATTTGAGTGTTCTGAGTTTTCAAGAAGGTTACTCATGATATGGATATATTTTTTGATGTTTTGTAAGTCTAAATGTCTTGATAAACTCAAAATATTTAAAACACATGAAAATAGCATCATGAAAAATATATAAAGTCACTGCAATCTAATTGTAGTGACGTAAACCTCTCTGCAGAGCTCATAAGTCACTTAGCTTATAGAATAATTGCATTTCAATTGTCTACACCAGACACTCTATAATAGATTGTTGTAGAAGAGAAAAGAAGTAATAGATTGTTGTAGAAGAGAAAAGAAGTAGACTCTTATGAAGATGATAATATTAATTATTGATTTATTATTAGTTATTTTGTTTCTTTTGGTATAGGTTCTATTAACTACATATCACATTCTGAATTCAATTTCTTTCAAATCAGTACCTTGAACAACTATAGAACTAGTTGGATTTGACGTAAGTCTAATCTGTGACATGTTAAGATATAGGATTGTTCAACACATGTGCTGAGTGGGAGAATAAGAAAATTGGGATTAATAACAGAATGTGTGTGTTAATTAGATATCCTAAAGAATGAAAGAAGGTTTATTATAGTGTCCTAAAGAAAATAAGACAATTGTTAACACAACTGTCTGATTTCTAGAAAAGGATCATTTAGTAAATCATGTTCCTAGAAGTAAACTAGTTTTACAGGAATTGAACAAAGAAATAACATATGAGTCAGTTGTAAATTCAGACACTCAAGAACATCTAACTGGTATGTCAGAATTGACGTTCCATTGCATTTACGTAGTGGGAGAAATGTTATTAGACATAACAATACTACTACCTCAAGTAGTGAAAGTGATGTTGGACAAATTAAAGAACACTACATGAAAAGTAGTTAATATTTCATTACCAAAAGGTTTTGAGGAAAATATTAAGACTCAAGAACATGAAAGTGTGACTATTGTAGTAATACTTAGTCGTAGTGGGAGAATCATAACAAAGATTGATTGATTTTGTATATTTAAGAGGACTTTCATGATAAACCTCTGAAGATCTAACACAAAAACGATAAGTTACGACTCAGCATTACTAGACGAAGTTGCATAAGAAAATAACTTAGTAAGATCCTTTTGATAAGAAATATAAAAGGAATATTTGTGATAGTTGTAAATGCATTGTTAACAGTCTAAGTGGGAGATTGTTAGGGTATATACTATTAATCATGTGTTTAAAAATAGTATTCTAATAATTTTCAAGATTAAATATCTTAGTGGGAGATTGTTAGGGTATATACTATTAACCATGCATTTAGATATAGTACATTATAACAATCGTGATAGTTAAAAGTCTAAGTGGGAGATTGTTGGGATATATACTATTAACCACGTGTTTAGATATAGTATTTATTATAGAATAATTATTTATTTATTTTAATAGATCATATATTCGTTTATGGTGCTTGTTTACTTATATAGTAGATGATTTAGTGTATAGAGTTTAAGCTTATACACAGAGGATTAAATCATCGGTTCTTATAAGTATAAAGTTTTTTTTGTTCACAATCTAAGATGGAAATTGGACATGCCATTGGGACGATTGTAGCACAAGATTATATGTAGTTTATCTTGATTATGGGAATGGTATAGTTCCAACTTCTTGTGCTAGTGCATTTTGTATGTATTGAACGGGACCGAGTAGAGATAGTTGTTTTAGACTGACTTACAAAAGCATATTCTCTAAACTATTAAATGTACTTATATTCTTAATCCTGATATAACTATTATGATCTGTATATGTTAATCATCGTTTTGATTTATTAAACCGTGAGATTCTAAGATGGGTCAATATTCCTGGTAGATTGGATAATGGTAATATATATTGGTGAAATAATAAGTTAGTTGATGGAATCCATGTCTCGGTATAGAGATTGATGATATGCCTTTTTGAGAATCTTAAAAGTTTTCATCGTGTCAAACCTTGCAAGTGGATTTAAGAATCCGACACATGAAATAAGTTAGGCAATGCTCTAAAAGAAATTGATCATTGAATTAAGTTCGTCAGTAATTTAATTTATTGATTAGTATATGTAATCTTAACATGGGGATTCTGAAATATAAATAGAGGAGTGCAATTATGAATTCCTAGTGGATTGATTTGTAATTTATTATGGTAAGAATAATTCAAATTAATTATTTGGAATTATTTTCATAATAGGAAGCCTCGGTAATTAATTCTGTGGTCCCTACCATGCCCATATTTATCTAGAACTCAAAATTTATTGTCAAGGGAAAAACGAGAAGTATGTGTCTTTCTCTATTCTAAGGAAAGGGAGAAGTATGTATCTATCTATGTTCTATGGCAAGGGAGAAGTATATCACTTTTTCTATTCTAAGGAAAGGAAAAAGGACATGACTTTTTTCTTTTCTAAGGAAAAGGAGATGTACATGTCTTTTTATTCTGAGGAAAGACATGGTATTCCTTTTACTTGGACTAAGAAGAAATCTCTATAAATAGGGATTCTTCTAACCCTTGAAAAATATTTTTTTTCCACAAAATACTTGTCCACCCAAGTATTGAAAGGGTTCAGAAGTGAACTTGGGTTCACTGTAGAAGACCGTAGAACTGTGGTCTAGTTTGTGGACTAGCTTATGAGTTTGCTTGAAGTTTCTAGCTTGTGGATTCACTTGAAGGTATCGGCTCACGCTTCAAGAGGTAGTTCTGAAATTAAATTCAGAAAGTTTATATGCCCTAACATGATTGTACTTGTTCTAGTATAAACAATGTGTTGTCTATTATTCATGTAAGTTGTATGATTTTGGTATTCTTCCGCTGTGCATATAGTTTTTCAACAATGAATAAGATCTCATACTCTCACCCACACTAAGTAAAGCTTCTTAAGTAGTGATAGTTCAGACTAGCCTTCACCTTGTGAGAATTAGCCTTAACCGACATAGACCATGTGAGCTTAACATGGAATCCGGTGTTGCCCACACCGAAAATGGTTACTCTACTTGCCTAAGGTAGAACCATTAAGTTAGATTTAGGTGGAACCATTATCTAAATAACCTATAGGGGCAGGTAGTTATGGGACAAGGAGATTGTTACTAGATACCGAACTCAACTCTCGTAAGGGTATCCATCTCAAGAGATTGCTCCTAGAAAACCGGCCTCAACTTATGTGAGGGCTTCCATCTCATATCAATATCCACTCGATGCTAAACATAATTCCCACGGAATACTTTACTAAGTCATAACTTGCTTCATGTCTTATGGAATGATGTACATGACAATCAATCCAAAAGAGTTCATTAGGATAGCTCTGTGATCATGCATGAGAATAACCTTTCACCATCCATGTCTTCATTTATCATTATATTCAATTAGGTGAGAAAACCTTCCAACCTAGAATCATCATTATGTGAGAAAACCTTTCCCACCATGTTCATTATGTGTTCATGAGAATAGCATTTCAATCATCACAACATCATTATCATAATCATGCATAGGTGTGTAAATGAGAATTTCCTTTGAACCACAAACAACAAGAACATAATCACCTTACTCTCAAAGTATTTTTAAAACACATACATAAATCTCATAATCATGCATAATTCTCATATTTTTCACCCTTCAAGGATCCAAGATCATATTCAATCAACACATCTAGAATTAATACATTAGACATGGATTATAACATGATTCAAATAATTAATTCGCTACATTCACAATTCTATAATATTGTACTTGCATCAATCAATGCCCACACTTTTAGATCCATTTTGGGAAAATAGGAGAATTCATGAATTCTTGGGGAATTCAATATAAAATCATCAATTTCTCCATAGTAAAACATAATTCAATCATTAAAACGAATTTGAAAGGAATACATAAGATTGAAGTCAAACCCTAACTTTTTGGGGAAATCTCTATCTTTGAAATTGAGTTTGGAGGGACTCCATGGATGAAGACGACCCATGGATGAAGGACTACCATACCTTGGTGAAGAATCTCCACGAAATTGAGAAGAAAACCCTAGCTCTTTGAAACCCTGATGAGTCCACGATTTGGACTCATTTAGGGCTTTATTTGGATAGATTTACTATCCTCAAATGCTTATTTTGTGAAAATAACTGATGTAAAACTCTTGATTTCTAGGTATAAGAATTGAGGAACAAAGCATGGATACTAATGGGCAAAAAGGAACAAGGTAGCTGAAAGAACAAAGAAAAGAAGGCCTGGTGATTGTCTAATCCATTGGACGAGTCATCGAATGGCTATTATCTTGCCTAAAATTGTAGTGTACCGAGCCATGAAGGAAAAATCAAGTCGGCGAGAGAAAAGAGCAATCGGTGTGTCATCGAGTGGTTCCGCGATGCAGTGTTGGATCGTCCAAAGTTACAGAACGTGAGGATGTTGAAGGCCAAAGCAAAAAGGGCGATGGAAAGGAGCAAAGGGCGGATCGCCAAACTAATCGGCGATCCCGACCTACTATGCCGAATGGTCCTTCATAACACATTTTTGGCAACTATAAATACATTTTCAAACATTATGTTTTAAAAATAATAATTTTATTATGAACATTCATTAGAGTAATTTTTGAGTTTGAACTCTGAGTATTGAGACTTAATTTCCTTAGCCTTGAAGAAATGAAGTTTTCCATTTTTGAGAAATTGGAAGTTGGTCTTTGAAATTTTTCAATTTGTACTTTTGTAAAGACAAAATCTATATTACCTAGTTGATGGAAACATAATTTGGTAATGATTTTTATCTTTTTATGATGTCTAGCTAAAACCCCAATTCTAAGGGTGTGATTATGTGATTATGGGTTGATTCAACTAATGGGTATTACTAATTGTTACTTTAAATGTTGTTTAGAAGTGATTTCAATCATTAATTGAGGTAAAAATTAAAGGACTATAGTTGGAAATGCAGTCCTACCTTCGTGTTTTTGGCTTGCTCGAGAGGGAGGTTTTAAAACCAAGATTATTGAATTGATGGTCTGTGGGTATTGGCTTGTCATGGGTTCAGCTCGAGAGAGTGAATCCTAAACCCTTTTCCACACATTTAGCTCGAGAGAGTGAATGGACTAAGGCATATGTTGTTCTTATTTGCTTGCATGTTGGTGTTCGAGAGAAACCGACTTTATTTGGGGTAAATTGTTTGAGAGAAAGTTTACCTCCTCTATAGTCTAGCCTATTCACTAATTTAAAGCTATTTACTTACAATTTCAATTACCCATTTGTCTACATTAGTCCATAATCAAATCACATCCCAAGAACCCATCTCATTATTGTTAATTCATAATATTTGTTGTTGTAGTAGTTGATAATTACATTCTAAACCCCCCTATTATTTGAAATTCGTGTCACCCCTGATTTGAATTATGTTTTTATTCGATAATGTTTATTTCTATGATTGACTTGATCATATTCATACTTTCTTATTGATTCTCAAACATGTACCAGTCCCTGTGGAATTCTAATTGGATGAAGTGTCCTGATACGTGAAATTAAAATGGCGCCCCTGCCGGAGAGTGGTGTTGTTTGAGGATTTTTAGTTAAGTTGAATTTTGTTCTTGATAGTCATAGTTGAAGCTACTTATTTTTAGTTTTGGTTTTTGTGTTGCTTGTTTAGAACAGAAGAAAGGAGCACGTCTTGTAACAACGATGACCAAATATACCTCTTTCCTTTGAGGATGATGATTCTTAGGGATGACATCCTAGGTTTCAAACAATTGGAGGGGGAGTCAATCCATGAGTTTTGGCTTTAGATTCAAGGCCTTATTGCAGTAGTGCCCAATTTATGAAATTCCAGACAAGATGCATCTGGAATGCTTCTACAGGGGTCTTGGCCCTGAAAATAGAATAGTGGCTGACCAACTCTCATCGGGTTGTTTGATACGACTATCCTATAAAACAGCAGCCCAACTCCTTGATTATGTGGCCAAGACCAACAAAGAGACAGAGAAGGAGCAATACTTGGCCACATTGTTGGGTCAGCTGGATAGCTTGGCAAAAAGGGTCAAGGAACTGGAAGTAATGTACCAAAGAAAAGATAGGTACATTCCCTCTCATGAGCGTTAATGGATAAGGGAGCATAAGGGTGGACAAATAGAGGAGGTGCTCTTACTCATTCTTCACAAAGTCGAAGAACACGACAAAGTGTTGCAAGAGATAAGAGAGAATGTCTTGATGCTGAATCATATGACAACCTCTCATTCCATGTTCATTCAGCTTCTACAGTCCCAAATGGGCCAGGTGTTGTCTTGCTTCTATCCACAACAAGCTACTGGGTTGCCTTGTGAAAACGAGGCAAACCCAACAAATGAAACTTAAGTAGGGACTTGCGTCGTGCCACGACATTAACTAAGGCGCTTCTTGGGAGAAAACCCAAGGTTTTATATGCTTTCTTTTTTGAGTTTAAAATAATGGTGTGTTGATTGTGCAGGTCAAAGTGTGGAAAGTGTTTGAAAAGTGCAGGTTGGCGAGCTAAAATTCCAGTCGGTGACTCACCGAAGAAGTCGGTGACTCGCTGAAGAAGTCGGCGAGCCCGACTTGGACCGCCGTTGGACTCAAGACATTTTGAAATTGGAGTCTGTAAAACTCGGCAAGCCCAGGAGCAATTTGGCGAATCGCCGACTCATGACCTAGTCCGTCGTTTGGACCCCCACATTAACTGGAGGTTCTGTAAAACTCGGCGAGGTAAGTTCCCACTCGGTGTGTCGCCGAGTAGGTTGGCGAGCAAAACTTACGTCACCGAAAGGGCGAGAACAGGACGGTTTTTAAAGGCAATGGTTTAAACATTCAAACTCTTTCACTTTCCCTCACTTTTGAACTTCCCAAACTCACACCCGCTCAATATTTTCCAGATTTTTACATTTTTATCACTTTTTAGTCGTCAAGTTTTTGTTCGGAGTTGGATTTCTTTGCCGCCTAGCTTTTCAACTTGATTATTCAGCTTCTAAGGTTGGTTTTCCGAACCCTGAATTTATTTTTAGCAATTTTTACTATTATGAATTGATCTCTTATCTTAGTGATGTGTGCTGGGCCTCTCTGTTCGTAAATGTATATGTGTGTGCCTATTTTAATTCAAATATCTTGCATGTAATGCCTTTGATGTTAAATACCGAATTTCTTGTGCCTTAAAAGTGATTAAAAGTGTTGGGTGTGCTTAAATGATTATTGGGTCTAGTCGGGTGAAATCTATGTAACCCGCATTTGTGACAAATAACGTAATTTGCCCAATGATGGAGCGGTTGACATCATTCCTAAGGGAAAAAGTCGTCAAATGGCAAAAATTGGCCAAATTAGGAGAAGTTTGAGTATCCCGGGGACATGGGCTTAATGGGTCTTAGTTTAATTGTATGGGTGCATAGTTTGATTTTTTTTTCGGGGGCTGCGAGATTGAATTTGGAAGTCGGGGTCGAAAGTAGGCACGTAGGGTCATTTGGCGAGCTAGGTCGAGCTCACCGAATCAGTTGGCAGTTCGCTGAAGTTCCCCTGATCGCCTTTAATTTTATGATTAATCTTGATTTGGGTTCTGTAACTTTTGGCGAGAAGCCTCAGTTCGTCGAGTGCACTCACCAACTCACCGAAAGTCCTTGATTGCCCTTTCTGCGCCCCTAACCCTTAAAAATGCACTGTAACTTTCGGTGGGCTAGTCCTTGCTCGCCGAATGTTGTTGGTGATTCATCGAAAGGCTCTTCCATCACCGACATTCCAATTTTTCTATGAATTTTTGAGCCAATCCTTTAGGCGAGCCCAATCTAGCTCGCCAAACCGATTCGACTACTCGCAGACCAGTTCGGCGAGTCTGTCAGCAACTATTTTTCTGTGCATTTAATTAAACTGGTTCTAATTATTTTTTATGTTTTTGCAGATATGGCTAGACTAAAAGTGGCCAGTAGAGACATGCCATCCCGTAAGGGAGCCAATGGTATATAAATCAACGAGGATGCAACTGCAGCCAATGCTAAGGCCACCAAACTTCCCACAACAGGTGGGAAGGGAAAAGGAAAAGGGAAGGCACTTGCACCTGCTTCACCGGAGGCCAGCTTCGACAGAGTCGGCATCTATGCTACTCATCTCACCACCTCTGAAAGTGAGGGTGAGCACTAGGAGCATCAGGCTGCAACTTTTGAGCTTGAGGAGGAGCTACTAGCAGCCTAGAGAGCGGAGCTACGTTCAAAGAGGTTGAATGATCCTTCTAGGATCAGGACTCCCCAAGCCACCACTACTTTTTCTGCTCCAGAACAGGCCATGGTTCATGCTCCGGTCGTACGAATCCCTTCTCCCAAGTCTATGAACACACTGAAGACTGAGGGGTTGAGGACAATCATTGAAGAAAAAAGGTTGTCCACTGATGGAGTCATCGACAGATATCCAGAGATTATGTGTTGCCTGAAGTTCCATAAATTACGGTTGTTCACCAAGTCTCGTGGCATGTACATTCTGAGATGGGTCAGAGAATTCTACAATGCTTACAGTGCCTTGATACCACAAGGGAAGAAGCCGGCAGCCAAATTCAAGCCGGTTGACTATGTGGTTGTCAGAGGCCGGAAGGTAAAATGTGATAGTGATGCTATCAATGCAGTCTTGGGTGTTTTAACATGTATTGGTGATGACTGCCAACATCTGATCAAGACAAAGACACTGAAAACATGATGAAGTGGTTGGCTCTGCTAATATCATACGGTACTCCCAAGTGGCTTGAGATTGGAGCACTGATTGAGAAGAAGGATCTAAACATAGCTGCAAGGTTTTGGTTTGGCTTCATCAACAATATTATCATGCCATCCCAGAATGAGTCAATTCTCCGCCATGCCAAGGTAGCCTGTCTTGGTTTCTTCATTGATGAGAGGAGGATAAATCAGGGGATGATTATGGCACAAAAGTTAGTCATGAGGGTCAAGTAGTGCTAGACTTCCCTTCCCTTTTTCGTGTTGATTACCTAGTTGTACAGACGAGCTCGGGTGCCTATAGATGAGAAGAAGGATGTTTAAGTGATTCCCACATCTTCTACTGACATCCAGAGGATCGAAGCGAAATACTTGAAAGACGAGGCAGAGATAAAGAAGGCAACCCCGGTGGTCTCTTCCCCGATTGTCGGTACAGACACATTACCTGCAGAGGCACCTTTGCCTACTCCGGCCCCTGGGCCTTAAGGTGTTTCTAGTGTTGTCCCTTCTGATACTCCCAGTTCCTCTACTGCTTCATTGCCTCCAAGATCTCGCATTGTTGTTGCTGCTGCCTCCCGACCCCTGCTCACTTAAGCTGCATTACTATGGATAGGACAACTAGCCCATTCTACTGATCGTCGTGCCGTCAGACTTGAGGCCTCCATTCCAGACATGATTCATACAACCCTTGTTGATGCTGTGACACCCTTAAGTGCTACTATTGATGCCCTTGCGGCTAGGATAGTGGTGTGCAAGAGTGGCCAAGGGGTCACCGAGGAGATGACAACTCTAAAGGTCGCTATTGTTGCGCTGAGGAGAGATATGGACTAGCTGAAGTCCACTGATGTGTCTATGATTTTTGGGATAGTGGAGATCCTAGATATGCTAATCAAGCAAAATATGCCTCCGGCTACCACCGGAGATAATGTTTAAGTTGAGGAGGTAGCTGATCCTAAGTCCGAGGCGGAGACAAATGAGGAGATGCTTGTGGTTGCTGAGGAGGTTTCTTACGAGGGCCTTACAGAGACTGAGGAGGCCATGATAGATGAAGCCGTGCAGACTTCTTTGGCAGATATGCCTTTGGCTGATCCTAGTGATGTTGGTGGTACTGTTGATGTGACTCTAGGTACTCATGCCCAGGTTTAGAGTGTTACATCGGGCACTGATGCCCCGACAGGCGGAGCAACTTTTTAGATAGGATTCCTTTTTACCTCCCTCTCTGTCTTATTTTTATTGACTTTTGGATATTTTTCTTGCATTTGAGGACAAATATCTTTTGTTTTGTGCTGGGGTAAGGCCTACCTTTTGTGATTATTGTTCTCTTCATATATTGATTGTGCTTTGGCATTGTATTTTGTGGATGCTTGAGCTTGTGGCTTCTTAATTTAATTGTAAATGATTTTTTGACCCGTTTTGAAAATTTTTGTGCCACCTCTTCTTTGTGTTTGAATGTGGATGTTCTCTTGCTAATTTGAGTATCAGTCTTGATCAATACCAATGATTTGAATAGTGCTCACAATAGAACAAAAAGGTATATGTGGGTACAATGAGGCCAAATGAAGTTGCACTGGTAATATGTGAACTTTTTGCATCTCTTTGTGACTAGCCGGTTATCAAATTGAGTCTCTTGTGATGAACATTGCACACTAGCGAAAGTGTGGAGTCTTGTTTAACATTCGTGTCAATGCCTTATGTGATGAGATTACCATGAATCATGTGTGATGACACCTAGAATTTTCCCCGTTGGTCCGGTTGACTAAGTGATGCAAGCTCTTGAAATGATCTTAGGCAAAACAATTTGACATTATACCTCTTTTGTGGCCTACCTTGTGAGTGTGTGAACTTCGCTTGAACACCTTTTGATCCTTAGCCTTTCCTTGGAAGAAACTTGATGAAATTGTGACCTTTCTTTATCACTTCACCCTTAATCCTCATGAGATGTGATTTTTGTGAATAGCCAACTTAGGCCAAAAACCTAAGTTGGGGGTGTGTTGAAAAGAGAAGGTAAATCAAGAAGTGCAAAGAAGTCCCCTTTACCCATGGTTTTGAAAAAGATGGAACCTCTTCATATTAAAAGAAAAGAGAAAAAGGAAAGAAAAATGAAAAAAAAAGTTGTGAAAGTGCAAAGAAAATGGGGTGTCCGGTATTCCATGGAAAGTGAATAATGGCCTGACCTATGAGCATAAATGAGAATGATGAGGAGAAGGAAAAGAAGTGTTGTTCATACCACATTTCATGAGGATAGAAGCCATTGAGCCTAAATGACCACACCTTTACACTCAGCCCCGTTACAAGCCTTGAAAAAGACCTTTTTTGATCTTGAATGAGCTGAAACAAGTGTTGAGTAGAAAATAAGGGAAAACCTATGGGTAAAATCATGCATTATGTTTATCTTTCTGAGTGTGAGTGTTGATTGTGATTCCAAAGCTTTAAATTGTTGAACCATTGTGTGAATATGGAATCATTCTTTTTGTAAGAGCATTTGAGCACCTTTGTTGAGCTTGAACTTCCATTTGAGCAAGTAGTGTGAGCTTGAGAATCTTTGGTAATAGTGAGTCACAACTTGAATCCTTGAGTGCAAAATTGATCCTTGCATGAGTAAGTTGAGTCTCTTTGTGTGCATTCATGATTGAGTCTTCTAGAGCACTATTTGAGACATCCTTTTTGAACTACTGAACTTGAGTTTTACTTGAGGACAAGCAAAAGTTTAAGTTGGGGGTGTTGATGAGTCCACGATTTGGACTAATTTAGGGCTTTATATGGATAGATTTAATTGTCCTCAAATGCTTATTTTGTGCCAAGAACTGATGTAAAACCCTTGATTTTTAGGTATAAGGATTGAGGAACAAAACATGGACACTAATGGACAAAATGGAATAAGGCTGCTGAAAGAACAAAGAAAAGAAGGCCTGGTGTTCGCCTAATCCATTGGGCGAGTTGCCGAATGGCTATTATCTCACCTAAAATTGCAGTGTGCCAAGTCTGAAGGAGAAAATCAAGTCGGTGAGAGAAAGGAACAGTCGGTGGGTCGGTGAGTGGTTCCGTAATGCAGTGCAGATCTCCCAAAGTTATAGAACTTGAGGATGTTGAAGGCCAAAGCAAAAAGGGCGATGGAAAGGACCAAAGGGCAGATCGCCAAACTGATCGGCGATCCCGACTTACTACGCTGAATGGTCCTTCGCAGCATATTTTTGGCGACTATAAATACATTTTCAAACAATATGTTTACAACAAAAATTATTCTGAACATTCATTAGAGTAATTTTTGAGTTTGAACTCTGAGAATTGATACTTAATTTCCTTAGCTTTGAAGAATTGAAGTTTTCCATTTTTGAGAAATTGGAAGTGTGTCTTTGAGATTCTTCAATTTGGACATTTGTAAAAACGAAATTAATCTTACCCAGTTTATGGAAACACAATTTGGTAACTATTTTTATCTTTTTATGATGTCTAGCTAAAACCCCAATTCTTGGGGTGTGATTATGGGTTGATTCAGCTGATGGGTATTTCTAATTGTTAGTTTAAATGTTGTTTAGAAGTGATTTCAATCATTAATTGTGGTTAAAATTAAAGGATTGTAGTTTAAAATGCAGTCCTACCTTCGTGTTTTTGGCTTGCTCGAGATAGAGGTTTTAAAACCAAGATTATTGAATTGATGGTATGTGGGTATTGGGTTGTCATGGGTTCAGCTCGAGAGAGTGAATCCTAAACCCTTTTCCACACATTCAGCTTGAGAGTGTGAATGGACTAAGGCGTAGGCTGTTCTTATTTGTTGGCTTGTTGGTGTTCGAGATAAACCGACTTGGTTAGGGGTAAATTATTTGAGAGAAAGTTTACCTCCTCTATAGTCTAGCCTATTCACTAATTTACAGTTATTTACTAACAGTTGCAATTACTCATTTGTCTACATTAGTCCATAATCAAATCACATCCCAAGAACCCGTCTCATTATTGTTATTTCATAATATTTGTTACTGGAGTAGTTAATAATTACATTCTAAACCCCCCTATTATTTGACATTCATGTCACCCCTGATTTGAATTATGAATTTTATTCACTAATGTCTATTCATATGATTGACTTGAGCATATTCATACTTTCTTATTGATTCTCAAGCACGTACCACTCCCTGTGGGATTCGACCCCAACTCATTTAGCTGGGTTATATTACTGACTAACGATCGTTGACACTTAGAATTGGATGAAGTGTCTGTATACTTGAAATAAAACCCTAAGCTCCAACTTCCTTCTTCTTATTCCTTGAGTTTTAGTGAGAGAATTTCTTGGAGGGAATTGGGTTCTTTGGGTGAGTTGAAAATAATGATTTGGAATCACTTAATTAATTGTCATAGTTTCATATAGGTGTTTAAAAATAGGCTAAAATGACCTCACTTAATACTTATTAAAAATGGAAAACCCCAAAACACCCCTAGACTTAACCGCTAAAAGGCAGTTTCAGGCCTCACCCATGACCATCACTGACGGACCGTGGTTTGACCCACGGTCCATGCTGGTAAGGCGTGAGTTGAGTTACTGGAACTCCTTATCTAGGCCCCTTGACCCACGAGACCAGACCACGGGGAGTGGACCCACCCACGGGGTGGGTCTTGCCGTAGCTCAAGGTCTTGGGCAGATTTTTGGGAACAAAGCTAGGGTCCTCCACAAGGACCCTTAGTTGGTCCTTGGGGGGTCGTACTTTGACCTTTAAACCCTAAACCCTTCATCCTAAGGATGGGAGGTCATATCTACGACTCTAAGCCTCACGTCAAGCTCTAGAACCCTCACATAAGGCTCTAGTTTAGTCTACTGGTTTCCGGGTGTTACAATGCAATGGATTTATAACACTTCTCCTTAGATATCCATAGATTATGTTCCTCGTTAAAGCCTTACTTGAAAAACCCTATTGGAAAATTTTCTAGTGAAAGAAAAAGAGTACACATATCTTTTGATACACATTATTTGTTGCCTCATTAAAAACGTTGCCAGGATAACCCAGTGGGACAAAACCTCGGTCAAGGAAAATTTGAGAGCAACGTGTATTATACTCCCCCAGATCAAAACATCACTTAATTTCTTATGATGATGTCATCTAATCTTATATACAAGCTTCTCAAATATTGACAATGTCTTTGTGATCAAATCATATTCACGAAGATGTTGCATGATTGAACTCTTTTCTGATATATCATTTTCTGGTTTCATGGATATGATGAGGCTTTGAGCTTGGACGAATACATTTTTGAAAATCACTCTATTCGCATCACTCTATTCGTGACCTCGTTACTGCAAGTTTCTCATTCAACTTGTCCCTGTGGACACTTTCATTTGCAGTTGATTATCTTCGTACATTGTGGTTGGTATATTCTTTTTTCAAAGAAAAATCACACATTTCGTGAATATGGTGTGTCATTGATCTCTACCAGACGCACTCTCGACTTACTTCATGAAGGGCTCTTATGTCTGCATGGTTTGAAGTAGTGGTTACCAACGTTTGCTTCATTGATCACCAAGATATTATTGTGACTCCACATATAATCAATTAGGATGTTTGAGACCGAGTATGAACCAGATAAATATTTTGCATCTGAGTGACCAATCAGTTCTGACTTGGATTCCTTGGAATAGAATAAACTCATGTCTATGGTCGTTCGAAGATATTCAAGTATGTGCTTAACACCATTTTAATGTCCTTTTGTTGGGGAGGAACTGAATCTTGCCAGTAAATTTACTGTAAAACAGATATCTGGTCGAGTATTGTTAGCAAGATGCATTAGTGCCCTGATTGCATTAGGATATGGAGTTTCATCACCAAGAAGCTCCTCATCCTTCTTCTGAGATCAAAGTGAATCTTTATTTATGTCAAATGATCTCATAATCATTGGGGTACTCAATAAGTTTGATTTATCCATATAAAATCGCACCAAAACTTTTCTATGTATGTTGATTGATGGACAATTATTTCATTCGTGAAATTCTCAATCTGTAGGTCAAGACAAAAAATTTTCTTTCTAGGATGTTTTCATTTTAGATTCCCTTCTCAAACACTCAATAGGTTTTGAAATCTGCTTAAGAGTGTTAATAATGTTCAAGTCATCAACATACACAACTATTATAATAAATTCAGATCCTGACCATTTCATAAAAATGCAAGGACAATTATAGTCATTCTTTTTGTACCCTTTTCTTCCTTGATTATTTCAATCCATATAAGGATTCTTGAAGGTATATTGAAAAAGTTTCTTCCAAACTTTTATATGTTTCAGACACCTTGATTGCTTCAAGGATTTTCATATAACCTTCAATATTGTCTAGCTAGACAAGATAATTATTCATTATATGCATTCAAGTTTTCATATATTTCCGGATCAAAACAAATATCGCTGCATCCACCATAGTAGAAAATATCTCCAATAATGTCAGGATTCTTGCGACACACCTTCATGCCCCAAGGCACAAGCCGTACTTGATATCTTACGGTTATACCATCGCATAATAATTTATTTGTACCCCACTGACATTGTACCTTGATTTATGGACTATCAATCCAGAACATCACTTTTCTAAGTGAACTTGAATTATGCATTTTACTTAGCCAATCATTTATCTGTCCACACTAAATGACAGATTTGAATACAAAATCCTCGTCACAATTTATACCATTGAGCGCTACTTCATATCAAAGATACCGTCAACGGGTTATTTGAATATGGATTCCAATATGACATAACTTTCCAAAGTCTCTTCATTTGTCATCATTTTTCAGGTACCTGAACCTTTTCCAAGGTTTGATGAAGTGTTATGTTGTGGTGCTCTCTTATAGCACTTGTCTCATTATCATGACCATATTGATCATTGCTCCTCTGCTTCTTCAAGGAATTTTACATTTGGAACCGATTGGTCTATTACGCTTCAGATGTATCATAGACTCTGTCCTTCAAGGACTTCTTATTGGAGCATTTGCAGCTGAATTGTGTCATAGGGTCAGTAAATTCATCTAGCAATCGATTTTCAACATTATGCAAATGAATTATCACTTGAACTTCAAGTTCACATTTTCTTTTAACGAGGATATGGATAAATCATAATTAACCTCACACATAATTTTAGCTGTCAATCATCTCTCCCCCTAATGTTGGAAAATCTACCATTCATCCCAACCTTATTTGGGAATTCATCTTTGTGCGTGGTGGAGCAATAAAAATCATAATCGCACATTCAACATTTTAGATGAAAATTATTTGGTTCCTAACCCTAAACCAATTTGATAGGGGGGCTTTGTTGGCTTGATGCATACAAGCGTTGCTACATGTTAAATAAATTCATCTCATACCAAATTTTTTTTGGGAGATTTGATCTCATAATTAATGGTTTAACTATAATTGGAGCCATACAATTTCTGCTAAACCAACCAGCATTATCAGTATAATTTCATAGTTTAGAACTCTACTCTTAATTTAACAATTCGAGCAAACAAACTTACAAACACCATTTTGTAAGTTGACAACAAAGCACATATAACCATCACATAGATGCATCTATCATATAGTTGCAAACGATCCACATGGCAGGTGAATGGACCCATATTCACATTTTTATATGTTCCAAATAATTTCAGGGAATACAATCCCAACGTTAGCTGGTACAATGATAATTTTGTTATGAGAATAAGCAACACAACAAAATTCTTGAAGAATATTTTATTTCTTCAGTATATAACGATGTGAATTCTCAATTATTTTTGCATCATATTTTAATTGGAATGGCCAACCGGTCACGCCAACTGATCTTTATTCCAGTACACTTATAATTTACTTTTGCATATGATTCATCAGCATGTCCATGTTTGTGCGCAACAAACAAGAGGAAAAAATGGGTATTCTTTTACATAAATATTTATAACCCACTTCGGTTGTCGTAATCTGAAGATATTAAATCTTTTCACTATTTATAGTCTCAATATTTCTTTCAATTCATCTATAACTTAAAAAGTTTCTTTTGAGACTTACTACAACCCCAATATTATTCCTCACAACTCGTTAGAGCTTACAATTACTTTTGTGTACTATCACATATTCCAAGACACCATCCGTATGGTGAGCATCTACTTCAAGGAGGAAATTATATTATTATTACCATGGTCAAAATGATTACAAGCAAGACATGTGTCTTGCTTAACTTTTGTCGTACCATAGGTATACAATCAATGACAGATTTTCCAACAATAATATTATTTTGATCATGACCACAACTTTTATAGGCAAGAATTACTTCTTTCTTCTGCCCTTTCGATAGTTCACAATAAACATACCATAATATTTATGACGTACAAACGTACAATATTATTGGCCATTTCTACCAAATAAAATTTATTTATTTCTCTCAAACCACCCGTAGAGGTGAGTTGTGGCATATTTCCAACCATACATTAATATGTTCTTATTCATATTTTTTTCCTTCATATTTTGACCCATTCACTTACAAGAATTGGCAAACATTCACAATGCTTATCACAAGTCACAATCTCTTTAAGGAATGGACTAATCATTTGTATGTGCTTCATAAATTTGCAATGTAAGCTCATTGTCTTGCCCTTAAATTTAATCATTTTTGCATGACACACCTCAACATCACTTTGAAAGGTCAGGTGTACCCCCACTTCATCTTCCTTTCTTTTGATAGAGGTTTTACAAATTTATCATATTATTAGAATGCACAACAATTTCGTGTCCAATGACTTTTTATACCTTTTGATGATAAAAATTACCTTCACATTTTGAAGGAATATTTGGAGAACTCACAATGTTCTTAATTTAACCACAATGATGAGTATTATAATTTTCTTTTTTCTCATGCCCATATTCATTTGTACAACCACAATAATCATTGTTATCTTTCAAACGTATCATGCTACCACATTCACATAATAGAATGGAGCAAATCAATTGGGTGAAATTCATGACTTGTCATAAAAAAAAAATACAACTAGTTTGTCATAGTCATCATTATGGTCCATTAGAACTTAAATCCAACGTCTTATCCATATAAAGTTGTCTTAGGTCATAAATTGATCGGACATGAACCCACTGTATTATCATCATGGTGCATCAAACTTTAAATTGATGTTTTACCCTCTTTGTGCGATAGAACTTGAATGTACCGTCTTACCCTCAAACACTTTTCATTATGGTGCATCAAGACTTTAACCTGATGTCTTATCCTTTTGGTGTGATAGACCTTAAATCTATCATCTTACCCTCAATCAATTATATAGTTGGTCAAGTGCAATGTACTCATCCCAGAGCCTCTTTGCTCTCAACAAATATCAATTGAATCTTCAATTTATATAATTTCCTGCACCACCTCAATGATACAATTAGTGCAACTAAATTTGGAAATTTTAATCTTTAAAAAGAGAATTTATTTATTCAAATATATATACAGACAAAATTAGTCAAACCATATCACCTTATTCAGAGGAACCAAATATTCATATTACTACTTCTCCAATACTTAGTACAACCGACAAATCATAATTAAATGTAAGCAATACTTTCTAAAGCTTACATATGATTAGTTGATTTAGTCAACTCCAATTCGGGATTATAGAAGAATGATGATAAACAATTTGGATGCAACTTGGAACAAGCCAACTGTGTCGTTGAGTGTATCAACTTTATCGTCTCTTCCTTTCTTTATTTAATGAAAATTTTGGGAAGGGATAAGTATACAAACTCTTCTAGCTATATTTCTATCTAGCATCATAATATTAATATAGAGAATCGTGCTGATAACGTGTTATAAAATTAAGATTAAAGCAATATAAGTATAAAGAGAAGAAGACAAGGGAAGTAGATGTAGGAGAAGACTTTTCTTCTTATTCAAGTGTGTATTCCAAATGGTGAGTGATATCTCTATTCATAGTGTTGAGCTATCAAGAATCATAATATTGATATAGAGACTTGTGTTGATAACATGTTATAAAATCAAGATTAAAGCAATATAAGTATAAAGAGAAGAAGACAAGGGAAGTAGATGTAGGAGAAGACTTTTCTTCTTATTCAAGTGTGTATTCCAAATGGTGAGTGATATCTCTATTTATCTTCAAGATTAAAAAATCTATAGGCTGTACTATTTGAACCATAACCAAGAAAAGCACAAGTAGTAACTTTCTTACCCAACTTTGTAATCTTGGGATCCATTAGTCTCACAAAGGCTAGACAACCCCAAACTCTTAGATATCCCAAACTTGGCTTGTGACATTTCCACAATTCAAAAGGTGTCAATTAAGAATTTTTATGAGGCACATGATTCAACACAAAACACACAGTCAAAATAGCTTCACCCTATAAATTTAAAGGTGCATATGACTCAATAAGCTTGACATTAGTCAATTCAACCAAAATTCTATTTTTCCTTTCCGCTACTCCATTAGATGAAGGAGAATAAGGAGGAGTAATTTCATGAATTTTTTCCAATGATCTAACAAAAGAATTAAACTCATTTGACTCATATTCACGGCCTCTATCACTTTTAGTTCGTTTTATTTTTCTTCCAAACTGATTTTCAACTTCATGGAGATAAGTTTTAAAATTTTCATAACTGTCACTTTTAATTTTCATCAAGTAAACATACGTAAACTTAGAAAAATCATCAATGAAAGTGATAAAATATCTATTACCTCCACGATTTAAAATTCCACCAAGTTCACAAATATCAGTATGAACTAATTCTAACAAATCAATTTTTTACAACTTGAAATTGAGGTCTTTTAGTGATTTTGGCTTTACTTCAAGCCTCACACTTTTCAAAATTCTTTTAACCATTGGGATTAATCCTAAACTACTCATGATTCCAACATAACGATCATTAATATGACACAAACGAGCATGCCAAAAATTGGTAGAAGAAAGCATATAAACATAAGTAGTAGCTTTATTCATTTCAACATTCAGTTTGAACATCCCATCATAAGCATACCTCCTTTCCTAAAAAAATATCGTTTTTCACAATTACATATTGATCTGATTCAATAATTTGTTTAAAGCCTTCTTTGTTAAGAAGTAAACTCGACATCAAATTTTTTCTCATGAAAGGAGTATAAAGTATATCTTTCAGAGTTAAAACCCTTCAAGAAGTAAAACACAATCCGACATCTCTCGTTCCAAGCACTTGAGTTGTGTGAGAATCACCAAGCATGATGGTTTTGGGCTCCTCAAAATGAGTATATTTTTTAAACAAGTCTTTGTCATAATAGACATAACGGTTTGCACTAGAATCAGTCCACCATCCATCAAGACTCTCAACCATATTTATGTCGGTAATCATCGCCTCAAAAGGTTCTTCGGTAACATTTGCCTGTGGATTAGGACCATGTTTCGAGAATCGAGCAATATGCCCACTCTTGCCACAAACAAAGCACGGTCCCTTATCTTGAACTTGTTGCTTTTGTGCTTGGTTATTTTCACCATTAGTTTTCTTAGGAGGTCTACCATTATTTTTCTTGAATTTTTCTCCTTAGGCTTCAAAGAAGTATTTGTGTGAGTTTCAGGAGTAGCATTATTTTAAGTAGTTAAATTTACCTTCGTTCTGATGTTGCTCTCTTCTGTTTGTAAAAGTGCATCTTGGCCCCTTGCCTCTTCTTCCATGCGGATTTTAATTATCGGGGTTTCAAGAGAGGTTTTCTTTTGTTTGTGGCGCATAGTTTTTTTAAATTCCTTCCAAGAAGGTGGAAGTTTATCTACTATACCACAAACAATAAGGTTGTCTCCAATTTTTACCTCCTCAGACCTAAATTCTCCAACAATCATTATAAAATCTTGAGCTTGGTCTACCACTGATTTGTTGTCCACCATTTGGAAACGAAAAACTCTACTTGCCGCATATTTTTTCTCTCCAGCCTCTGCGGTATCATACTTACTCTGCAATGCTTTCCAAATTTTCTTTGCACTAGAGTAAGTTCTATCATAATAATCATAAAAATTATCAGACAAATAATTAAGAATATAATACCGACACTTATAGGAATCACAATCGTACTTTTCCATTTTCTCTAGATGAGAAATAGTTTCATCATCATTCATAGAGGTGATGTCAACTTTATTAGGATTCTTTTCAGTTAACACATAAGAAACATTGAGAAGACTTAAGTAGAAAATTAATTTACCCTTCCATCTCTTGAAATGGTTACCATTGAACCGAAATGGCTTGTTAAGATCTCCCATCTTGACATCCGCGGTTTTTTCAATTGTAGTCATTTTGAATCTCCATAAAATTGTTAGTGAAAAATTACAAAATAACAAAGTTACAAGATTACAATTGAAAGAAAATGAAGAAATAAAAATCTCTTCAGGCTGAGGCGCGG